>NC_090738.1:117345543-117397361 GCF_036898095.1 Palaemon carinicauda | reverse complement strand
CTAAAATTTTAACAAATGGATAAGAATGTGGATTGTTGGGATTATTATTATTATTATTACTATCCAAGCTACAACCCTAGTTGGAAAAGTAAGATGCTATAAGCCCAGGGGCTCCAACAGGGAAAAATAGCCCAGTGAGGAAAGAAAATAAGGAAATAAATAAATGAAGAGAACAAATTAACAATAAATCATTCTAAAATAAGTAACGTCAAAACAGACATGTCATATATAAACTATTAACAACATCAAAAAGAAATATGTCATAAATAAACTATAAAAAGACTCATGTCCGTCTGGTCAACAAAAAAGCATTTGCTCCAACTTTGAACTTTTGAAGTTCTACTGATTCAACCACCCGATTAGGAAGATCATTCCAAAACTTGGTAACAGCTGGAATAAAACTTCTAGAGTACTGCGTAGTATTGAGCCTCGTGATGGAGAAGGCCTGGCTATTAGAATTAACTGCCTGCCTAGTATTACGAACAGGATAGAATTGTCCAGGGAGATCTGAATGTAAAGGATGGTCAGAGTTATGAAAAATGTTATTTTCATTAGTAAAATAAATTTTTGAATATACTTACCCGATAATCATGTAGCTGTCAACTCTGTTGCCCGACAGAATTCTACGGAAGGGATACGCCAGCGATCGCTATACAAGAGGGGGGTGTACTCACAAGCGCCACCTGTGGCCAGGTACTGCAGTACTTCTTGTTGACACCACTTCAATTTTTCCTCGGTCCACTGGTTCTATGGGGAGGAAGGGTGGGTCAATTAAATCATGATTATCGGGTAAGTATATTCAAAAATTTATTTTACTAATGAAAATAACATTTTTCAATATTAAACTTACCCGATAATCATGTAGCTGATTCACACCCAGGGAGGTGGGTGAAAACCAGTGTACATGTATATCAAGAAGCTAAGTATCCCGTATTTCATATTATCAGTTATTCAAAATAACAATGAAATTACAAGTACCTGGTAAGGAAGTCGACTTGAGCCATTACTCTGCCTTAAATAAGTTCGTCTTCCTTACTGAGCGCAGCGTTCCTCTTAGGAGGCTGAACAACTCTAAGGTGCTGAAGTATCAAGGGCTGCAACCCATACTAAAGGACCTCATCACAACCTTTAACCTCGGCGCTTCTCAAGAAAGAATTGACCACCCGCCAAATCAACAAGGATGTGGAAGGCTTCTTAGCCGACCGTACAACCCATAAAAAGTATTCAAGAGAAAGGTTAAAAGGTTATGGGATTATGGGAATGTAGTGGCTGAGCCCTCGCCTACTACTGCATTCGTTGCTACGAATGGTCCCAGGGTGTAGCAGTACTCGTAAAGAGACTGGACATCTTTGAGATAGAATGATGCGAACACTGACTTGCTTCTCCAATAGGTTGCATCCATAACACTCTGCAGAGAATGGCTCTGTTTGAAGGCCACTGAAGTAGCCACAGCTCCCACTTCATGTGTCCTTACCTTCAGCAAAGCAAGGTCTTCTTCCTTCAGATGAGAATGTGCTTCCCTAATCAGAAGCCTGAATAGTAAGAAACTGAGTTCTTAGAACTTGGAAAAGAAGGTTTCTTGATAGCACACCATAAGGCTTCTGATTGTCCTCGTAAAGGTTAAGACCTTTTTAGATAGTACCTAAGAGCTCTAACTGGGCAAAGTACTCTCTCCAGTTCATTCCCCACCAAGTTGGACAGGCTTGGGATCTCGAACGACTTTGGCCAAGGACGTGAAGGAAGCTCGTTTAGTAAAAACCGAGCTGCAAGGAACATGTAGCCATTTCAGATGTGAAAACAATGATCCTGCTGAAGGCGTGGATCTCACTTACTCTTTTAGCTGTTGTTAAGCACACGAGGAAAAGAGTTTTTAATGTGAGGTCCTAAAAAGAGGCTGATTGGAGAGGTTCAAATCTTGATGACATAAGGAACCTTAGGACCACGTCTAGATTCCAGCCTGGAGTGGACAACCGACGTTCCTTTGAGGTCTCAAAAGACCTAGGGAGGTCCTGTATATCTTTGTTGGTGGAAAGATCCAAGCCTCTGTGGCGGAAAACCGCTGCCAACATACTTCTGTAACCCTTGATCGTAGGAGCTGAAAGGGATCTTACTTTCCTAGATATAACAGGAAGTCAGCAATCTGGGTTACAGTGGTACTGGTTGAGGAAACTGCATTGGTCTTGTACCAGCTACGGAAGACTTCCCCTTGAGACTGATAGATTCTGAGAGTGGATGTTCTCCTTGCTTTGGCAATCGCTCTGGCTGCCTCCTTCGAAAAGCCCCTAGCTCTTGAGAGTCTTTCGAAAGTCTGAAGGCAGTCAGACGAAGAGCGTGGAGGTTTGGGTGTACCTTCTTTACGTGAGGTAGACGTAGAAGGTTCACTCCTAGAGGAAGAGTCCTGGGAATGTCGACCAGCCATTGCAGTACCTCTAAGAACCATTCTCTCGCGGGCCAGAGCGGAGCCAACCAACGTCAGCCGTGTCCCTTTGCGAGAGGAGAACTTCTGAAGTACCCTGTTGACAATCTTGAACGGCGGGAATGCATACAGGTCGAGATGGAACCAATCCAGCAGAAAAGCATCCACGTGAACTGCTGCTGGGTCTGGAATCGGAGAACAATACAACAGGAGTCTCTAGGTTATCGAGGTAGCGAACAGATCTATGGTTGGCTGACCCCACAGGGCCCAAAGTCTGCTGCAAACATTCTTGTGAAGGGTCCACTCTGTGGGGATGACCTGACCCTTCCGGCTGAGGTGATCTGCCATGACATTCATACCGCCCTGAATGAACCTCGTTACCAGCGTGAGCTTTCGATCTTTAGACCAGATGAGGAGGTCCCTTGCGATCTAGAACAACTTCACGAAAGAGTCCCTCCCTGCTTGAAGATGTAAGCCAGGGCTGTGGTGTTGTCAGAGTCCACCTCCACCACTTTGTTAAGCTGGAGGGACTTGAAGTTTATCAAGGCCAGAAGAACCGCCAACAACTCCTTGCAATTGATGTGAAGTGTCCTTTGCTCCTGATTCCATGTTCCCGAGCATTCCTGTCCGTCCAAAGTCGCACCCCAGCCCGTGTCTGATGTGTCCGAGAGGAGACGGCGGTCGGGTTTCTGAACAGCCAAAGGTAGACTTCCTTGAGAAGAAAGCTGTTCTTACACCACGCGAGAGAAGACCTCCTCTCTTCGGAAACAGGAACTGAGACCGTCTCTAGCGTCATGTCCTTTATCCAGTGAGCAGCTAGATGATACTGAAGGGGGGGAGGTGGAGTCTCCCTAACACGATGAACAGGGCCAGCGATGAAAGTGTCCCTGTTAGACTCATCCACTACCTGACTGAGCATCGGTTCCTTCTCAGCATGCTCTGGATGCATTCTAGGGCTTGGAAGATCCTTGGGGCCGACGGAAAAGCCCGAAAAGCTCGACTCTGAAGATCCATACCCAGGGAGACAATGGTCTGGGATGGGATGAGCTGAGACTCCTCAAAATTGACCAGGAGGCCCAGTTCCTTGGTCAGATCCATAGTCCATCTGAGAATCTCCAGACAGCGACGACTTGTGGGAGCTCTTAAAAGCCAGTCGTCTGACAGAGTCGGACACAAGATCATGGTACTGCTGCACAGTCTGTGAACTGTCAACCATGGGGAAGCGAGGAAGTACAGTGACAACCCGAAGCTGTCTAGACTGTCTGGGTCGTACAGACAACTCCTTATCGGGTTGCTGAGGTTGCCGCACTGCGTCACAACAAGTCACTTCTGCTGGTTGTTGAACGTCTTCCCAGTGACACACTGACTCCGTAAATAAAAAATCCTTTAACAAGGACTAAGCTTGGACTGCATGTCTTGCAACACAGCTCAAGGTCTATGGGAGCAGGTGTGGTAACAGACGGGGTTAGTGACTGAAGTGGAACCATTACCTTCCCTGGAAGCATGTTATGCTTAAATAAAAGTCCATAGGAGGCTACGCAGCTAAAGGCTCCTCTCCAAATGACAGAGTCCTCAAGGGAATATCAGAAGGAGGGAGAAAAGCACTTTCTCATCTACAGGGACCATATCCGAGAAAAGCTAAGTTCTCTCAGTGAGGGTTTCAATGGTGCAAAAGCAGCAGACTAGAAGGCAACGTTATGAAACTGCTTGACAGTCTAGTGAGTTGGCAACAACCAAAGATGTGTGACTGAGAAGCATGCGGTAAGGTATGCAGAGCATGTTGTATGCAGAGCATGCTGTATGTAGAGCATGTTGTATGCGGAGCATGCTGAATGCAGAGCATGTTGTATGCAGAGCATGCTGAATGCAGAGCATGCTGTATGCAGAGCATGTTGTATGCAGAGCATGCTGTATGCAGAGCATGCTGTATGTAGAGCATGTTGTATGCAGAGCATGCTGAATGCAGAGCATGCTGTATGCAGAGCATGTTGTATGCAGAGCATGCTGTATGCAGAGCATGCTATATGCAGAGCATGCTGTATGTAGAGCATGCTGTAAGGTAAGCAGAGCGTGTTGCATGGCGTGTAACATTTCTCAGAAATTCCATGACCAGTGCTAGAGTGAGTAATATCGCATTACCGTCCATTGAAAGTGCACGTGCCGAGGGAATTGATTTAGACTGTTTTGTTGATGAATTTGATAGCCGGCATGATAAACGTAGAATTAAGCTACACTAAATGTACTATAATCTACTTCACCTCAGGAAAGGGAAACTCGCCCTGTTGGCAACACTGCATTACTTCATGCATGCTTGCATGGGGTTTTAATATCAACATAATATTTACCTTACATTCATAACTCATGATTCATTTTTGTTTTGAAGATATTTTTGCCATATTTTGCGATATTGTTAAAAATATATTGCAAGGAATACATATATATTTTTATATAAGTAATACAAATAACCTCCATTATCATAATGTTTGTGTAGGCATACATGTATATGATTACAAATGCAAGTTATGAAAGTAATGAGGTGTTATTATTGTCATTTGTTATTTCCAAGTTGAATGGGAAGAGGCTCAAGTTGAGGAGAAAGTGGCAGATGCATGCGTTGAGGTGGCTGACTCATAGCATGAGGTTGCTGCCTCAAGAGTTGCGCTTGCTGTAAGGGTTGCGGATGCGCAGTAGCAGGTTCCTGAGGAACGAGTTAAGGTTCCTGAGGTGTGAGCTGCGAGAGTTGAGGTAGCGGCTGCGCAGAACGCAGTTCTTGTCTCGCGAGTTGAGGTTCCTGAGGTGCTAGCCTAAGCTGCAGCGAGTGCTGAGGTGGCTGCCTCATTGATGGAAGAGGTTGTCGTACCTCAAGAGATTGTTGCCTCGCTGGTGGAACCGCAAGCGGAAGCGGAGGAAGTAAGGCATAAGATTCCTGCTCCCATTGCTGAGGTTGCCTTAAGGAAGGCGGAGGTTGCTGCACACCGCTGGTAACTGGCAACTCAGTACGCGGTAAGGTATCCTGAGGAACCTCAACATCGTACGCCTGGCAGACTGGACTGCGGTGAGGCGGAGCGATCGCAGGAGGAGGTGTAACCTTCTCAGCCTGACACTCACGCATTAAGACCGCAAGCTGTGACTGCATGGACTGCAGCAAAGTCATCTTGGGGTCGGCAGACGCTAAGGTCTGCTGAGGCAAAGCCTTAACAGAAGATGAGGTCTGTTGCGGCATCACCTTACCTCTCTTAGGAGGTGTGCAGTCACCTGATGACTGCGGAGAGTCAGAGCTAACCCAATGACTGCATCCGGGTTGTTGAACTCTAGAGGTCTGGACTTTACGTTTAAGAGGTCTTGAGACCTGAGTCCAGCGTTATCTCCCCAAAATTTCTTCTGCAGACGAGTAAAATAAGGGCTCAATCGTCTGCGGGTGGGAGTGACGGTCTCTGTAAGACACGCCCGCAACCACCGAGGATACTTCTGTGCGCCGATCAAGGCCTGCCGAACCCTTTTGCCCTTCGACATTGCTTCTCCCCTGGGCTTGGGAGCTTGCAAGAGGTCCCGGACTGGGAGGACGACTGGCACGCAAGAAGTACCCTCACGCACAACACTGACACACTTTGCGCTAATCACTTATCACTTTTGAATTTCTGTTTGCACTTATTTCACTGAACTCGAAACTTTAAGTGGTTTGTACCTGAAACACGCAATTCTATCCTTCTTTAAAAGTTAGTAATTGCGAAAACAGAATTACAATGTAACAGAAAAATCTAATGAAAGATAAATAATTCAGTGGCTGGAAAGAGACTAAACACTAGATCAAATAAACTACGTTTAAAATCTCTCACCGCATAAAGCTTGAGAACAAGAATAAACTCTAGAAACGTTTACCTTCTTCCCCTAAAGAGACTAGGGAGAAGAGCAAAAACGATAACAACGTTACTCGCTTGAACGAAACGTTTATCCAGCTCTCTCTCCCTCCGTCTCTATCTCTCTCTCTCTCTCTAGACTTAGAACCTGAGAGAAGAGCCCAATCATATATACTCGTTAAAACATATTATTGTTAAAGGAAAAAAACTGAAAGATTTCCCAAATAAAAAGTTCCTTTATTAGAATTAAAACCATTAAGCTAAGAAAGAATGAACAAAACGTTATAAACGGTTTACTCTTACTGCAACGTGACACCGTGAAAATTCTCTCTCTATCGTAACGATAGAGCGCAAGTTGAACGTTCTGAACGTCAACAACTGCAGAGACAAAACAAAACGTTAGTTCAACTTTGAAACAGTACGAGACTATCAAAGAAATTCTTTCAAAAACATTAAAATAGCATAATATGTTAACAGGTAAAACCGAAATGACGGGCTCAATGTTAATTAACTTCGGTACAAGAAAAGACCGCCTACTATTAGGAAAGGTCGAATATAAACAAATATAAAAATTAATTTTAATAATTTTATAATAAAAGGAAGTTAATCGAAGAGGCCTATAAAAGGCGGAGAGATATAAAATAAATCTATAACTTTTGTTAAGCAAAATTAAGAAAGAGAGTCTATACTCTCTTAGACACCAACACTTCCGTCTAAGGGAAGGGTCGGCCATTTAAAGGTGAAAGAGAGTTCATACTCTCTTCGTCACCATAATTAATCAAATTAATTCCAAAAGCTAGCTAAGCTAATAATAGAACTTCCTGAATAGCGAAAGCTGAAATCTTAGAGCAATACTTCACCAAAAACCGTGAACAAGACTCCAAAATTATAAGCGTATCCATGAACGTCTTGCCGGAAGCACGACAGAGGAAAAATTGAAGTGGTGTCATCAAGAAGTACTGCAGTACCTGGCCACAGGTGGCGCTTGTGAGTACACCCCCCTCTTGTATAGCGATCGCTGGCGTATCCCTTCCGTAGAATTCTGTCGGGCAACAGAGTTGACAGCTACATGATTATCGGGTAAGTTTAATATTGAAAAAATCTTATGCAACATACATAATGAACTAATTGAACGACGGTGCCAAAGATTAATATCTAGATCAGGAATAAGAAATTTAATAGACCGTAAGTTTCTGTCCAACAAATTAAGACGAGAATCAGCAGCTGAACACCAGACAGGAGAACAATACTCAAAACAAGGTAGAATGAAAGAATTAAAACACTTCTTCAGAATAGATTGATCACCGAAAATCTTGAAAGACTTTCTCAATAAGCCTATTTTTTGTACAATTGAAGAAGACACAGACCTTATATGTTTCTCAAAAGTAAATTTACTGTCGAGAATCACACCTAAAATTTTGGAAGTGTCATACATATTTAAAGAAACATTATCAATACTGAGATCCGGATGTTGAGGAGCCACCGTCCTTGACCTACTTACAATCATACTTTGAGTTTTGTTAGGATTCAACTTCATACCCCATAATTTGCACCATGCACTAATTCTAGCTAAATCTCTATTAAGGGATTCACCAACCCTAGATCTACATTCAGGGGATAGAATTGATGCAAAGAGAGTAGCAAAAACATAAGTCCCAACATCAATAAATTTTCAAGCTTGCGCCACCAGCTGATAGGCGAACGGAGCGCCACACTACAGGTGTTATTTTAGTCAGGCAGTCAGCAATGCTTGGGGGGAAATTTTACGATCGAGTAACTTGGCAATGGCTTTAGCAACCGATGCATTATAATGACCTCTACCCTACCTAACATTTCAATGAAGGTAAGAATGTATATAGATGGGTCAGCATTGATGGTAAAAACGAACACTTCTTTACTTGGAATGACACGGGCTCTAATCTATTGGGAAATTTTGAAGTTAAGCAGGAGCTACCCATGACTTGTGTGCGGACAGAGCTGAACTTAGAAAATATTGCTGTGTTAACGGTAAATCATAATATTATGTGAAATGATAAAATAACTTCATATTATGGTATATCAGATCATAATAAAGAATATTTTCCCAATAAAGAAAATTGATTTGACAAGTAATAAGAGATATCACCTGTCCCAACAAACTACATTCTACCAGTGAATTTTATTCAATTATGAAAACGTAATAGATGAAAACAATAGCTTTGCATAATTTGGCAGCATAAGGAGAGCGTGGTCTTGTAAACAAATACCAAACCTCCTAAAACGGGGTGTATGTATGATAGTGGCCACCTGTATGTATTATTGTGGCTAACTTAGAATGCAGCAGTGTAAGGTGGGTCAGTAGGCAAGGACACGGCTTGTAGGTTAAGTTAGGGGGGAAAAATCAGGTTAGTTGATGTCCAACTGTAATGGAAGTGTGAGGAACTGGCCGCTGATATACAAGGGCTCCTACCAAACTGGCAAATGGCCTAATCTGTGGTGGGTACTATGGATTCGGGGCCGAAACCCCTGACTTAGGTTGCATTCACTATGCCATGCTACATTGCTTTAGATCAAGCACGAAATACTGATAACTTACGATCTGTAAAGGATTTCTGTATTACACCTGTAACGTGTAAATTATACGTCGAGTTCTACACACGGCAGCCGCTCTGCCCTGATATCTAATGAAGTCATGTGTAGAAGCTGTTTGTCAAAGACATCAAAATACACACAAACAGAAAAATGTGAAACCAGGATACTTACGTGGAAAGTATTACTCTTTAAACAGGTATGACAAAATCGTAAGGTCTCGTTAATATCGGATCGGCGTCTTAACTACTTGAGAAATTCCCATTTTCTTGATGTTTACATTAACGCGACAGGTGAAAATCTTCTTCTTCTTGCCTTTACCTTCAGGAGGCTCATTCCAAGGTCGGATAGCAAGCGTTATTATTATTATTATTATTATTATTATTATTATTATTATTATTATTATTATTATTATTATTATTATTACTTGCTAAGCTGCAACCCTAGTTGGAAAAGCAGGATGCTATAAACCTAAGGGCTTCATTAAGGAAAGTAGCCCAGTGAGAAAAAGAAGAAAATGGATTAAGTACAAGAAAATAATAAAAAAATTATATTTTAAGAATAGTAACAATATTAATATAAATATTTCATTTAAAAACTATAAAAAGTAAAAAACGAATCACACTCGTGCCGGAGGTTTAGGAAAATACAATAAAAACAATAATCCTTGAATATAGTAATATCAAGAAGAAACATATGTATACGTTAGTTACAGTAAACTATGGTTTGGCATAATATCTTCTATTATTTATTAAGTAATGTTAATGGTTCAAAGGTTTAAAGGTCACTTATGAATGGCAGAAGCAAGATACAGCGACATTGCCCTATCGAGCAGGACAATTCCCTAGAGACTGACCATATATACTTATAGTCAGCGCCCAAGCCCCCTCTCCAACCAAGCTAGGATCAAAGAGGGTCTGGTAATCCTATAGGCTCCTTTAAACACCCCATTCTTAGCTCACAAGGATGGAGAGGTTACAGCGACCACAGAAACTAACGAGTTTGAGCTGGACTAGAACCCTAGTCTGGCATTCGCCAGTCAGGGAGGTTACCACATTGACTACCACAACTTTAAATAGTTAGGAACAAAAAGATGGAGTTTACATAGGCACATAATGTTTTATATACACATACACACACACACACACACACACACACACACACACACACACACACACACACATATATATATATATATATATATATATATATATATATATATATATATATATATATACATAGAGAGAGAGAGAGAGAGAGAGAGAGAGAGAGAGAGAGAGAGAGAGAGAGAGAGAGAGAGAGAGAGAGAGAGAGAGAGAGAGTATATTTTTTGAAAAAAAGCAATATGTATTTATGAAATAGGGAAGTGCAGAGCAAAGCGATATACTTTATACAAATACGATACAGTTGCGTTTGGACTGGATTTATGAATTTGGACTTGAGGCCATTCAGCGCCAGGTTCAACAGGGTGAAAACCAGGTACAGTAGTTGCACCATCAAGTAAAAGTTAAAAGAGGTGGGACAACAAGAAGGAAGAAAAGAAAGCGGGAATGGAAGTACTGTATATTAGGTAGTAGCTAGGCAAGGCACCAGTCACCCGTTGAGATATTACTGCAAGAGTTATTGGGTCCTTTTACCGAGCAGATAGTATTACATTGGATCCCTCTCTCGGTGAGGCTCATTTCTACTTTCCTTACAAGAGTCTAGCCTATTTTTTTTTTTTTACACATTCTCCTCTTTTCTCATACACCTAGCAACATTAAGATAACAGGAAATTTCTTTTTAATCGAGAAGTTAACTACTGCACTATAATTGTTCACTGGCTATTTTCCACTTGGTGAGGATAGAAGAGACTATATGCTTATGGTAAGCAACTCTTCTAGGAGAAAGATACCCCAAAATCAACCCATTGTTCTCTAGTCTTGGTTAGTGACATAGCCTCTGTACCTTGGTTTTCCACCATCTTAGGTTTGAGTTCTCTTGCTTGAGGCTATGTTCAGGCACAGTATTGCACCCATTTCCTTTCCCCGCAGAGCTATTTTCTCCGTTGAAGCCTTTGGGATAATGGCATCCTTCTTTTCCATCTACGCTTGTAGCTCAGCTAGTAAAAATAATAATAATATGCTGTAAGTGCAACTGAGCACCGAAGGAAATTTGCAAATACTCTCAAGTAATGCCTTCAGTGTACTGTGTAAGGTGTACTAATCCTCCTTCAGCGTGTAATTTATAAGGTACGTATGCCTTTTATCCACTTAGAGAGGGTTGTTGGCCTCCCATTAGGTAGAAAGTCTGTAAGGATAAGGTTAAGGGCCTTGTGGTTCTGGCCCATCACTGGTCATGTCAACTGACACGACTGGGTAAAGGCATAAACTGGTCCAGGTTGCTTGTGAATCAACTTAGACCTTTTAATAATGATGACAGATTCTATACCCATGGACCAAATGAGGCACGAAAACACACATGCCTTTATTCAACAGAAAGTCAAATTCATCAAGTTTTTCATTTGATATTTATCTTCCTAATTGGTCTAGTATGTATTAAGATGATTGCCAGGTCCCTGATACTGTCTCCATGGTTCAGTAGAGAAAGGTCCTTTTAGTTCTACCTTTTGTCTGGCCTGTTATGTTTACTTTTATTTGGTGGGGTACAAACAATTCCTAATATTTTCTCAGTTTGCTAATTAAAGATTCCTTTCATAATCTTTAGCTTCTAGAAACTTAGGTACTCTTATGAACATCTTTTTATTATACAACACTTATATCATGCGTAATGAAGAGGCTTTTCACGACCCAAACCTTGGAACTTTAATTTAAAAAAAAAAAAAAAAAAAATTCAATCTGTGATACTTTTAACGACCAATCTCCAAGTTTTTCTATATATATATAGTTTTATCTGAATATCACGAGAAAAATAGCGGGCAAGTAAGGATACGTCATCTTTACGAGAAAAGCCTAGATCAAGATGAAAATAGTAACCAGTTGTATTGTACATAATTAGCACAATAAATAAAGTACGAGTGCCAGTGGCTATATAATATAGCCAGTGTTATTCTGCACCCGCATAATTGAGCTTTCATTATGTTGAAACCAAGTTACCTGAATGAAATGGTTATCAGAAAACATCTGAATGACATCTCGATCATGCTCCAGTATAGGTGACAAATTGGGAGTTTTTGCACATAGTATTAATGAGAACCAACAGTTGAGCTGTGAAGCAGCGGGATGTACTGAAGTGAAGACAGTTGATGGCATATTAACATGCATTGCAATAATGCATTTACATTAGAAAATGTTTAGTACAGCCAGACTACAACCACTCTAAATCAATAACCCAGCTCTACAGCAATCCATCAGTAAAGACGGTTGGGCTGCATCCAATCACAGGTGGCCAATTTTATAAAGTAATATTTATCTCAGATTGGGCGAAATGGTCCAAATCATTCCTCACCTATTAGCTTGCAGCGAGCCAGAGTTGGGAGCAGCATTCTTTAGAGAAGACTGAATGGCATCCAGTAAAACTGAAGGAAGCCACTGACATGTTTTATGTATTTTTCTATGTAACTGAATTAGACTTCCCACAGTTAAATTTAAGCATAGTTATCTCTTAAAAATACCTCTCATTTAATAATGAAGAATAAAGGTTCCAGGGCCTCGGCTTCGAGATAGAGCAATACATCCTTATGGTAAATATGTGCAAACCAGACTCTTTCTTCTATTGTCATGTCTGGCAGCATGCTTACACAAATAACAATAATAGGCAAGGAAGTTTTTTTTTAATAAAAACACACAATTTATTACAACACAACACTTTATTGTTACACACTTCTTTTACAGACATCGCTCATCTTTGCTCCATATAAAACACCTAATCAACACACACTGATCTATACAATGCTATCATGTAGTGAGGGAATGGGATTGTTTGCCTTTGCAGTTTAATAATCTCTACTAGGAAGAATATTGTGGTCTCATGTGAAGCAAAATATCATTGGCCCTTTTTGTTGATACGAAACTATACATTAGGAAGATTAAAGGAATGGTCTCACTCTGTCACTCGATTTTGGTCTATTCTCAGTGTTGAAAACAACAAATCAGTTTATATGCATGAGTGAATTTATATATATATATATATATATATATATATATATATATATATATATATATATATATATATATATATAATATATATATATACATACACTATATCAAATTATTGTAATTTGAAAGTGGTTCTAGCTTGTCAAATAATGGGTTTACCAATAATTTTTCTGTTGATCAATGATAATTGTAAAAAAAAATACAGTATTTATATGGTTATCATTGTTTCCATATGCATAATAAATATTTTAGCTCATATGACACACTCAAGTCTTCATCATTGATTCCTTTGGTATAAATAGGCATCAGAGCTATCATAAGTATGAGCATAGATTCATAAATTATATCTTCATATTACATAAATCCAGCCATCTACTTTTCAAGTTACTTTTGCACTTTTACACATAACTTAGGACGTTTGGATTGATAAGCTTCTGTAGTCACAACTACATTATTACAGTCAAATTCTAACAGCAAACATCTCTACCAAAAAATCCTTTTTTTTTTTTTTTGTTTACAATAGCTGTTACCTTACTTGAGGTTAAGTTAAAGCAAGAATCCAATTGGGTGACATCTTTTGGATACATCTTAAATTTCATGCATTTAGTTTTCAAATAATGAATAATCAATCATGTAACTAACAGTAATTCTATCTGTTGTATTTATGAGTTTATATATATATATATATATATATATATATATATATATATATATATATATATAATATTATATATATATATATATATATATATATAAATGTATATATATAAATATATATATATATATATATATATATATATATATATATATAAATGTATATATATATATATATATATAATATATATATATATATATATATATATATATATATATATATATATATATATATATATATATATAAACTGCCTGTCAACTTCTCACTCATTTTCCACTGAGAAGAGGGCCATTGTGTACAATAGTGGCTGAAATATGGTGATTAATTTGATATCCTTATTGCCTTCTATGGGTCTTTAAGAAAAATATTCAACTGTTAGATCATAGTTGGAATATATATATATATATATATATATATATATATATATATATATATATATATATATATATATATATATATATATATATAATATATATCATAGTGCCATTCAGGGAAAATTGCCGCACACAAAACTTCGTGGAAAATTGTGCTCATATATTTGAAAAAGAAAAAATTCTAGAAGTTATTGCAAAAAGGTTTATGATCTAGTTGTCATTTAGAAATTGGGAAGCTCTTAATACAATTTATTATCGGATTTAGTTATGTACACATATTTGTCAAAACTCTAACACCACATATCCTAATTTGCTTCAGGAAGGGCTTGAAAAAAAAAAACAAGACTATGGATATTTGTAGTTTAAAACTCTTCATTGACACTTACAATGCAGAAAAAATGAGAGAGAGAGAGAGAGAGAGAGAGAGAGAGAGAGAGAGAGAGAGAGAGAGAGAGAGAGAGAGAGAGAGAGAGAGAGAGAGAGAGAGAGAGAATGCCCATACCTGAAAGGTTCAAACATTTTCCTTTAAACCTACAATAAACAACTAATAATATAAAGTTCAATAAAAGTTTATTAAAGTATTCTATTTATGAAACAAAATTAGTTTAGGAAAGACCTAATGAACATAGCTGATTAAAACAATGTGTCCAATTATAAAACGTTTTAGTGACCTGAAAAAAAGGATATATCACATGATTCCCAATTTCTTTCCATCCTAAGATATGAGGTTTTGTGTGATTGCTAGTCGTATTCATTTTTAACATACTACAAATGCTATACTAATGGATATATTTCCAAAATGCATTCAAGAGTCACGCTACTATTATGAAGCAAACGTGTATGAACGTAATGGCTGCAACGGCAAAGTTTTTTTTCCCCTCTGAAGGTTTTTTCCCTTAAATGCAGGTTCATATAACATTAGGGTGACTCGAGGTATTTCGAAAAATATGACTCCATATATCTATACATAGTGTTCCTTCATCACTATGATAAAGGATTATGACACGACTCTCTGTACCCTTACATATCATACATTGAGAACATATAAACATACTGTACTGTTGTATTACACACAAGCAGTAAAACTATGAAATATACAAGATACTATGATTGCCTTAAGTCTCTGAAGTCAATAGTGAAAAGTGGTGGTTTCTCTTTCACACGCCTCAATTCTTATCATTAAACCGATTTCAAATCTCACACATCCAGTGAAAGTACTTAATGCTCTTCTTGAATCCTGTGAATTCCTTGAATATTAATAACAGTGTTCTTGAATCTTGTGAATCATGACTGAATGCTTGCAACGCGAGTTGTTACAGGTACAAATTCAAGTTTATTCTAGACTCGTGACACTGAACTCTAGATTTGAGAAAAGGAACTGCATAAACGAGGTTCCATTAGTCATATAGGCTGCCTCGATATATAAATGAATAGTTTGTAAACTTTCAATCTAGATATTTTCAAAAATGGTCGTTGACCTAGAGAAACTCAAAGATTAACATACTTTCTTAAATAATCAGCCTCAATCATATGATTATGTTTCTCTGTTGAAGACATGGATATAGATTTCTTTGTTCTCAGGACTTCATTCTCAAGAAATCTTTGGTTGGTTATTGCGCTTATAAGTGGTATAGGATAGTAATTATGAGAGAGGAGAGAGAGAGAGAGAGAGAGAGAGAGAGAGAGAGAGAGAGAGAGAGAGAGAGAGAGAGAGAGAGAGAGAGAGAGAGAGGAGAGAGGAGAGCATTTATTTTAAAGACATAGAGATATTGCACTCATTAATATTTCTTTATACACATACAGGGTTATAAATCAACCGATTATAAATTACAAAGCGTCAGCCAATAAACTAACATTACATTGACACTTCAGTACAAAACCCTACCATCTGAATACTTGAAGGTCTATTAGGTATTAATTGATTGAGGATGATTTGATTTGGTTTGTAGAAGTACCACCTCTTTAATGGATCCTCCTGATACAGGTACCTGAAATTCACGATTCAAGTCACCCTTCACAATCCAGGTTTTCATTACAGATCTATGTTCAAGATTTTAAAGAGTTTACGTAAAGACGGCTCTGTCCAGACCACGATGGCATATCTAAAGCTTTGCCCACACGACCGAGCATGCCTGACGGGCAAACAATGATACCAGGCCACAATAGTTAGTGAAAATGAGGGTTGATGACGTCAGAAGCGGGAAAACTAAAGGCAGGGATCTGGCTACACTGTATGATGCCAGATCCCTGTCTGTGCTTTTCCAACTTCTGACATCATTAACCCTCATTCCTACTAACTATTGTGGTCTGGTATCACTGTTTGCCTGTCGGGCATGCTCGATCGTGTGGACAGGGCATAACACACTCTTAGCAAAGATGGGAGCAAAATTTGATACCATAATTTGGTAATTTACAAGTCTTGCACGAATACATCAATCTATTAAGAGGTGGGCCCAACTCTACCATTGGGATAAAATCCACTTTTCCTTTCATTTTTGCTTTTGTGATTTACAGGGATGGTCCAAAAAAAAGCCATTTGGTTACTTATCCCAGTAGCCTCTCTACTGAAAAAAGAAAGTCATAACACAAACTTTACTCTACGAAAACATTTAACACATTTATCGACTGCAAACAAATTCGGTCAAATAACATTTGCAGTTATGGTCATCAGTAACTGACAGTGACTGAGTGTGCTATGTAACTACCCCATGCCTCTCTTATTTAGTGATCAATACTAGGTAATTGAACATACAGTAGGCAGTTTTTATATCTCCAGTATTTACCAACTCATAATCATCATCTGAATAATAAAAAGTTAACTGGCTGCTGAAAATCATTTGAATACTTGATTTGTGGAGAATGGTAGACACAAAATTATTTTGCATAAACTCCATCATATGCATTAATAAAATCACAAACAAAACAGAAAATGAAAAGACAAAACAAGACATAAGAGAAAAGTGTGTGAGAAAAATCTGTGTAACTTTTCTCCCCCAAAAATAAAAAATATAACAAATGTTGTTTCACTCAATATAATTCAAAACAATAACCAAGTTTAAAATTTGTGTAGTAATAACCCTAAACTATATGATCAAGTTGAAGTCACTTTAGTCTGTCTTTCATTGCAACAACTAAATGTGGAAACACCTGCCAATTACGTTCAAATTTGTCTGAGGTCATCTCAATGATAGATACATCTACAGCTAAACTAAAGGAAGATAATTTAAAAAAAAAATTATCTTCATAAATCTGATGATAAAATGAACAAAATCCTCTTTAAAGTTATGAAAAACAAGAGGAGGAAATAATCAATTGTATTATAACCTACAGTATTTTTTTCATACAAGTATTATTACAATTATTACAAAATGTTATGTATTGTTTTCCCTTCAGGAAAAATTAGACCGACTTTTACAAACAATTGAAAAATATGACTAATAAATAAGTCTTTGCTAATTGCTATACATCATCAATGAAATATAGGTTACCAAAAAGTAGTAGATATTAATAATCCAAAACTATGTAATTAAAACAAATTTATAAAGATGACTTTACAAAAATTACAGAGCTTCATGAAGAAGCACTTAGCATGTCAACAATAATGTTGACAATTCTTATTGGTCGTTGAAAATATTTGGCACTCATTACTTTTGCTCTTATTTTACCAACTCCTTGATGAATATTTAGTAAAAATTTAAAAATGATATATTGACATAAAATGAAATGAATAACGGACGGATGTCATACCACTGTATGACTGCATAAATTTTAGGGCATATAAATTTTACGATCTAATTCAGTATATGATATCCATAAACAAATCTTAGGACTACTGTATATTCAAGAGATATATTCACATTACTATTGCTAATAATGTACCGTATATAGTGAAGAATTGACAGCATTTTAAATAAAATTTCAAGATAGAGAAACTTAAAAAATATTCAAAGGCTATGGAAACGAAAACAATATTTTGAGATGAAGGAAATTATACAAATATTTAAGTTGGAGTAACTAAAAAGGATGCTCAGATATGACAACGGTACAGAAGAAAACATGATAAACGTTGGTGAAACTGAAAACGATATTGAAAATACCTTATGCTTTTATAAATGACAGCATTGAAAGAAAATTTTAAATCAGTGTACAGTAGTACTTTGGGGGTAAATGATGTTTATTAAAATATTATCAAACCCTTCCAAAAACTATAAATCATTATTCATTCCTCAAAACCAAATTTTCCAAATAAGAGGGCCTCAATATGACATCCCTTAATTGAAAGTGGAGAAAAAGGTTGACGAAGCCAAATTGCATATTTGGGTTGAAAAGTATTAAATCTGTGAAAAAAAAAATTTTGTCCAATGTAACTATATAATATATATACATGTATATATGTACATATAATATATATATATATATATATATATATATATAATATATATATATATATATATACAGTAGAGAGAGAGAGAGAGAGAGAGAGAGAGAGAGAGAGAGAGAGAGAGAGAGAGAGAGAGAGAGAGAGAGAGAGAATGTTGATCTTTCGAAGATCCATCTAGCTCTTGAAGAGATACTGTAATTGAAAATACAGTACTAAAAATTGTTTTTGTAAGCTTACATACTTTTGGAACTTTATTGATAACTTTTAATTTCTTTTTTATATATATATATATATATATATATATATATATATATATATATATATATATATATATACTGTACACAAGGTATAATATATTCAAGAAACAATATTCATAACATTCTTGTTGTCTTATCAATTATATAAAATGCTCTGAGATAAAAGTAACAAATAACACAACCGATTTAATATACAGATATTTCTTTACAATTCTGAACCAATCTATATTTCTTCCTATATATGTACGTATATACTTTATATGTATGTATGATGTATGTGTTTATACTTTTATGCAATTAAATATATATACAAAACTCAATTCAGTTACAACTTTTGCCTATACCCTACCCTTACGGAAGTTGTCCATGCAATGCTCATCTCGACATATTTTTTTAAACATTGCTTCAAGAGGTGAAGACAAAACTTAAGTTTGTCTTAACCAAGGAACTGCAAACACAGAAAGGCTTAAAGTTGAACGAACCCTTACCAAAAAAAACAAAAACAAAAACTCCAAGAGTTTATCGCATCACTGAAGGAAACTGAAGCTTCAGAGAATAAATCAGACCTATCTCCTAGCTTGAGTGGTAATGGGTCACAGTAGGGCCCAGGATTAACCGTGTGAGTGACAAATAGCTATTCATTACGATATCATTACTATACCACATACATTTTTCTTATTTGCGCACAGACATACTGTATTCTTATCTCATTGGCAAGATTCTTGTAAATGTTTAAGCTGAAAAATTTAAATATTCAAGGACATGAGAACTGAAATCACATTAAATAACGATTATTAAATGTGTCTTTTTAACAGAAAAATAGCCAATATGACAGTAAGGGAAGCAGACAAAAATGATGATGATTCTTGTAAAGGGAAACTATTTTAATGAGTATAGGCAACATAATAATTATGACCAATAAGTCTTAAATAAAAGTTGGCAAGTAAAACAAATTGTCGAAGGGTACCTTCCATACATAGCCCTTGGCTTTGCTTAAAACACTTAATCGATGATTACGACTGAATCAACCAGTCTGTACTGGTCAGTGAATCCAGCATTATACCATTACGCAGAAAAAAGTACTACAAGCGGAAAAGAATCGATAATTACAGAATTACAGTCATATCTTGAAGAACCGTTCAGCTATGTGTATCATTCATGATGTAAATACTACTGTAGAAGGAGTTAATGTATCTAAAAACAAATATCTTTTACATATCACACAAGAAAATATTAAACGTGGTAAGGATATCTAAAATCACCTGAATTTGTTTATTATTTTTCTAAACAGTACTTCACAGATATGACAAGTGTTTACCATACTAACTCATGACAGATCACTAACTCAATAGTACTTACAGTCTGTATATTTTCGTCTGACCGCTCCTGACATAGGGAGGAGGAATGTCACTACAGTGTTGTTGGATTTGGTTCTAATTTAAATTGAGGAGTTAACATCTCAGTAAACGGCATTTAGTCAGATGAAAACAAACAGACGATAGTTGCTAATGTTACGATCGGGGATTGAAAGCAGTACAGAAAGAAATGTGATTCTGATAGCAAGGTGTACTCATCATAATATAGTAATACTAATGAACACTAACAGCCAAAACTAACAGGAAGGGGGACAATTTTCTCAATACAATATATACGCATAAATAGCATTACTATAATCTTATTCATTAAGAGCCTTTATATGTAAAGCATATTCGTATTGACGCGCTTAGTGCCTTCATAGTCCGACCTACTCCATAGTGACTACATTTTCTAGTCTGGAATTGAACAAATACCACTCACAAATTTGACATGGTAAATCAAGTCAACATGACTGCCAGCTGTCTATAAAACAGCTGTGACTAGATAATGGAAGTTTATAAATTTAATCAATTACCTAAAAATAAATTTCTTTTACAGAAAACAAAAACAGTCTTAGCATCATAGATTATGCAGTATCCAGTACTTATATCATAAGCTCTTAAGCTCTTATCAATGTATTTTTTGGCATGCAACTTCAATTAAAACAATAGGATGTTCATATTCACTCATTTTCAGCAGTCTGTGATAAATTATCTGTCCTTAATACAAAATTGCATAAAAAACTTAAGTAAAAAAAAAAAATATGGGGCTATGCATCTATGACCAATTGAGACGGTCAGTGAAAAAAATGCTATAGTTAATCCTTATTATCCTTAAAAAAACCTATTAGTGTACAAAATCTACACCCACATTCTCAACACAATTACCCTAATTCCTAAGATACTCCACTTTAATATAATATCTACACTCTATGGTAAGTATAAATATCTACACAAATACTAAGGTTCAATCACTTGTGGAAATCTAAAATGCAATTTCCTTTTCTGTAAGGAAAACTAGAGAAACAATTGCAGTCAAAATGATGCCTTGAGAGAGAGAGAGAGAGAGAGAGAGGAGAGAGAGAGAGAGAGAGAGAGAGAGAGAGAGAGAGAGAGAGAGAGAGAGAGATTGAAAACGGTAAAATATCAAGCGAAAAAAGTACAAGGACAATAAGAGTCTTGTTTAACATCAGGATGTAAAACTTTGTAAACCATCTTCAGTAGGTCTCTTTTCACTTATATAGGTATTATTAGGAAACTACTTCTAGTAGTCAATATAAGACTTCGAAAAAATATAAAGAAAATGTAAAAAAGGCCTAAGCGTAATGTAGTCCCTCCCCTCCTACACCTCTAAGCAGAAGAAGAAAAACAGAGAACTCAAATTACAGAAGAATTTGGCCTCCCTTAAAAAGTTGTGAATGCCCATAAGGACCAAACACATACCACACTGACTTGAGAATTCTCAGAGTAAAGGGATTTTAAAGTGAAGAGAAAATTTGATAGCAAAGAGAGAAAATTAGAATGGAAAAAGAGGCAACTAAAACAGAAAGTTTTTCTATAAATATGCAGAAATGTTTCAAAAGATTTTCTTGCAACCTTTGCATTGATCTTACAATCAAAAAGTTATTTAAGAATTTGCCCAGTTTCCTCTCCAGAAAACATACATCCAAAGATTATAGTGTCTTTTACCTGCTGCTAAGATTGATTTGCAACTTCATAGTACAGTATGTTTTACAATTTTCACGTTTTTGAGGCTTCCTCAATGCTGATGAATTTGCGATGCACATCCAATCTGCAAGTTTCTAGAACTTTTTGAAAACTAATTATTTCTATCCAATTACTGATTGTCTAATAAAACTAATTCTAAAGTCATAAGCATGGCTAATAGCTTTCGAAAAAAATAATTATTTTAAACAGAAACAATTTTGTGTGGATTACGATTAAAAAAAAACTACTGTACAATCTCCAGATTCAAACTAAGAATATTCCTGTACAGTATTTGTGTCCATAGCTTTTTAATATAACTTTCTGACAATCTGCTGTTAGTGATTTCATATACAGTATTTGATCTTTGTGCAATTGTTCAACTATTTTCTAAATGCTACTACAGTAATAAGTAGATAAGGAGGTGCGAAGTTTTATATGAGAGAGAGAGAGAGAGAGAGAGAGAGAGAGAGAGAGAGAGAGAGAGAGAGAGAGAGAGAGAGAGAGAGAGAGAGAGGTAAGCAGCATGAATAAAAATGAAGAGCAGAAAACTGGAGTCACAGGATCATGTTCTCTTTACAAGCATTGGAAGTCACAGCTGTAAAGAAAGCCATTGAGAATCTAAGACAAGAAACACAACTGATTTGTCTTTCAACACACAAATCTAAACCTTCTATAACAATGCGCGAGAAACGAGAAAGTAATCAAAGTCTTTTCAAAATAACATTGCTAACCTTTGTTGAATTACACTACTTTGTTAGGAGCAGTAAAAGCACAATGACTTTTGACGCTGTTTCTCTATGACAAGAAGAGGCCTTGAAATGACCTCATCAAGCAGCATATCAACTGATTAAGCACCTTAATACAGCATTCTAAATGTACCTCCAAGATTGCACTACTTATTATGATCTACAAAACTTACAGTTTTGTATTTTCCTGTGGGATAAGGATACTGTTTAATTAGCAACAATCAACAGACCAACATTTTGATATCATGGTCAAATGATGCTCATTATAATCAACTTACTAATTCTATTATAATAATCAAGACCACCACTTTCTATCATTAAATTTGTGGGACACTACCTTACTTGCTCTGCTACTGAAAACTGTACTTGTCAAATATATATTTAAGCTGTCTATTGACTTAATTTTTATACAATGAAAATTTAGTAAATCTATAAATGTTAAGCACAATCAAACAGCAGGGTTCTGAGCAAATTATGATACAAAATCTGTTAAAGCGAAGGACTGTTTCTATTAAATAAAAGATTGATTTGTTCAAGTCCTCATTAACTTACAGCAACCAAAAGAGAGATAATTAAAATAAATTTGAGGAAGAAAAGAAAAATTAAATAAGAAAATTCATAACCAAAAGATTGTTCACATTAGGGTCTCCATCCCAAATTGTCATACAGTTATTTTTCCTTTACAATATAAAAAGTTTAGCTTTCTCCAAATGTTTACAAAGTAAAATAGAGCTTTATTCTTCAAATGTTTCAACACCTACAAATTACATTGTTTCATTTAGTGTGTTTCTTACAGCCTGACTCATCTACTATGAGCAAACTATAGATACAGTATAAACAATTGAAGTACAGTTGTAGTTAAAATATAAAAACTTAAAAATCTGTGAAGAAAATAGAAAATTACTTGATATTTATCACCTTGAAAATCACATAAAGGGAACCACTAACAAATCCCTTTGACATTTAATTGCAAATTATATGAATATATCAAGAACTAACTTTGGTAAGCTTTAGATCCTTTTATTATAATGATGATAACTTTATATTGGGAACCTGAAGACATAATTGTTAGCCATATTGTACAATAATGACGTAAATTTAAGACAGATGACAAACCATCTCTCTCTGACAATTACCAAGGTAGTACAAAATTATTTTTGTTAAGACTGATCACTTCTTAATTGAAAAAAATTAATAATCAAAACTTAAAAAAAGTCTAATTATGTATTATCCATTTTATATTAATCTACATTTTTATTTCTGAGTGCAGGAAAGAAACACAATCCTTTTCCTTAGTTAACAAAAGCAATTATGCTTCAAAGATTTTATTTGTGGACAAGAGAGAGAGTTCTTTGAGTGGATGTTGAGAGCGCAGTAGTACACAAAGTTTATATCTTGCAGATACCTGCAAAACGGGTCATCTCTAAAGTCAATTGAAGTTAGCAATAACAGGATTTTTTTTATTGGTACCTAACATTGAACACTGAGCCCCAGGAAACTTCCTATATAGAAGGGAGATTTTTTTTTCATAGGTTGCTGAACATAGAATTATGTGATGGGCTCTAGAACCTAGATTTAATCATATGGAATACCTAAGCTGTTGAATATAGAATTCTACAAAAAAGCTCGATAAAGAGGATGAATTATTTCAAATATATAATCTGCTTGATGTGGAACTCAATTAGAGACTCCTGAACACAAATACATTTATCAAAAAAATCAGGGTTGTTGGTTGAGCTATTTATCACTGAATTCGAAAGTTTTGTAACAGTTGTAAATATCTAAGATATACAAGAAGTTTCGATAACATCTAAATATAATTCAAACCCTTGAGATATTTCTCAAAATTGTCAAAATAAAACTGTAATGAACATTTAATTGTAATATATTCAGATCAAATAGGAATCGAGAAGGTACCTTCACTTGACAGCTAAAACAACTGCACAAAACAGCTGTGACAGAACTGCAGTATAAAAATCCAGAATTTTAGTACATTTGATTCTTTTGATAAGAATTCCAATACAGTATGTATCTGTATCCAAAGCACATTTGATATTGGTATGAATTTGGACCCATCGTCTGGAAGGATCAACGACTGTGGAATAGGATATGGAATGAACAGCCAACTGCGAAACTTGAAACTTCTGTACAGAATGCTCCCTGGAGACTATGGCTGCATAATGACTGCACACAGAAGCTTTATTTTTTTCTGTCATACATTCACTTAAATGCCTATGTATATTACCTACACGAAGGTCTACCATAGATTTCTACTGTGTTTCTCAGCACATTCACTCTATCAACCTACAACTAGGAAAACCCCGAAGCCCTACTTTAGAATTACATTTACGTATTAGATCTATGAAAGTACAATACAGCATTCATGCATACTCAAAGGACTATGAAACGAGCACAGCGAGCTTCTCCCGTTATTTGCAGCCCACTATCCCAAATTGTAAAAAGAAAGTCAAACTGTTATTATAAATATTCATATAAATATGTGCAACAACACTGCCTTGGCAATGGTCATAGTTGTTCAGAAAAATACTATACTTTTGCGTACGAGAGTTTCAGAAAATATATCACCGTCTTTCAACTTTCATCACATATTTTTCCTCTTCCTTGAGATATAACAACCTTTCAGACATAAGTGTGTTTGTTTACAAGTCTAAATATATGTGAGTGCTTTGAAAAAATGTATTTAAAGGTGTAGTTGTACAATATTAGGCTAAATTTACCTTACATGATTGTATCTCATGAAGTCAAAATGGTATATTGAAAAAAAAAATATACAGCTTCACATACAAAAACCCAGAAAAAAAACAATATTAACACATTAAAATATAGCTACTCCATGCTTTGAAAAAAAATAGATATTCCTGAATCAACAAAAAAATCCTGTGTAAATATATGAACACAAAGACCTATGAATAATTTTTTAACTAAAAACTTCTTACATGATACAAAAAGAGCTTTAATTTCTATTTTTTTTCCAAATAGCCACTATGGCATTACCAAATAGTTGAACCAGACCCCTGACTCAGAAATTTTAATTAACACTTGGGTGGCACAAAACGATTACTGTCCTTAAATACATTAGATGTGTATTATCTATTAAAATGAATATTGGTACGGAAATACCTTTAAGACTTCTGAAACGTATTTGGCAAATAAATAGCTTACAACAAAGAAAGTAATAAGGAGCTTTCCTTTAAATGTTAAAATTGTAGCATATAAAGCCTTTTTGCAGTTTCATAATGATCAAAACAACTGTAACATTCTAATTGCACATTTCAAAATCATATGCTTAATTTTGATCCACATCCTTAAGTTACTAGTTTTTCCTTTAAACAGAAATAAAGTAACATGAATTGTCTCACCATCTCTGCCATTGATAGACTTAGTTTATATAAGTAATTAAATTGCATTTGTAAACAAAGACTAATTGAAAGAATAGGAAATTTAGTTGAATTTTTTCTTATGAGATATAATGAAGCAAGAGCTTTACTGGCATGTGGCCGTCCTAATATAAAGGACATACTTTAATTTTATAAATTCGTCTTTTTTTTTTCCATTTGAAATATAACTCAAAGCTACAGTTCCAAATGCTATTTTTTTTAACAAATAATAATTTTGGGACAATGTGAGCAATTATATTCATGTATACCATAATTGTCTTTAATCAGTTCTGGCATCACAGTATATGTACAAATATGCATGGGGCATGTTACTAGGAAAACTTTAGTTAACTGATAATTTCAACATATATGTTGTATATGTGTCTGTCTGAAGAGGTTTATCTCTCGTAAAAAGATTAATCACTCTGAAAACACTTTAAAAGTTGGATTTATTCAAGATGAATTTTCACAGTTCATGAGCATAGTTTGTCTTTAATTGAGCTGGCAATTTTCAATAGGCTAGCAATGGATACCCCAAAAATTTACTATTTCAACACACTTGGCTGAAAAGTTTAAGGGCGAGTCAGTTTGTTAAAATGAGAATACTATTGGGAAACGTACAAATGACATTTATGTCTCTTTCAGAGCATTGTAAAATAAAATACCCAAATTCCTTTTCTTTTCATTAGGTGAATAAAGGAATCAAAATTTTTCTGTTAGATTAAGTTTGAGTTTGGGTTCTGAAAAAAAAATCTCATACGAACAATTTGACTCATTTCAGAAAGAAAAATATTGAACAAACTTTGAATGCATTTCGCTTCTGCAATACACGACGTTAGAAAAATAGCAACCTTTTTTCTCCTAGCACTTATCGTCATAAGTCAAAGAGTTGTGGTGGTTACTGGAACAATGTTTGGTCTTACACATGCATGGGAAGAATGTGGCATGAGGCAATGCAATGCGTATTTATACTAACAACCTCAATCTGTTCGCATAGACTGATACCAACAAAGCCTCTTCTAGATGAAATAAAAATAAAAATTCTATGCAACAGCTATTCTATGCACTGGCTAGAACTTATTCCTTTTGCAATCAAAATATCTAATATTGTTCATTGCACAACATTCTCCCATGCATAAGGATCAAACAACACACACATTTTTTCAGTTTAAAAATATAACACCTTAGGTTTAACCCTGATATACAAAACTACATCCTATATACAGAATACTGTGTTTAAGTGTGTGTATATGTATACATAGATAAATTTTCATATATTTATATAAGCTTCTAACATTATAATATAAAGTGAGCAACTATTGTGATACAAACATTTCTCTTAACTCTCGAAATATTTTTCCTAGTTTGCTTTTGCCTAAGATAAAATCAAGATTTTCAGTAAAGCCATCCTTTTGTGTACAAAAGTTTTCTGCTAAAAGTTATATATATATATATATATATATATATATATATATATATATATATATATATATATATATATATATATAAGTAATTATACTTATAAAGATGGTCAATATTCAGGGCAATGAAGGTCATTCAAGAACACATCACATATAGTGTGCAATACAAGCAAATGCTTATTTAACTTTGTTTGCATTTCCCATTTTGTACTAGGAATACTTTAGCTGTACTGTTAATAACAGTAATCTACAAGTAAATTATGTATATCGAAAATAAGATTTTGAATCAAAGCCATTAAAACAATATCTCCCCTTTGCATGGTATAATGGTAATACAGTACTATAAAAAGATTTTCAACACATGGTATACCAAACTTTGTAGCTCGACCGCTATTAGGAAAAACACTATTTACTCTTTACAAATAGTTTCATATTGCAACTTGTAAATGTCATTCCAAAATGTATAAAAAAATTTGGAACAGCTCTAGGAGAAAGAGCCTGCTATTAATTTATTTTAAAACAAATATTGAGAGTAGTTTCATGTAAAACAAAAACTCAGTCCTAGGGGTTGTGTTTTTTTCTTAGTTTCGTGAATTATCAGATGACAACGGTTTATTTGAAAGACTGATTGACACTAGTCCCTGATGGTTTGTTGAGTGACCACCAAAGCCCTGATCTTCAGGAAACTTGTTGTACTGGTCTAAAATCCTATTCTTGTATAAAATAAGATGTCAAATTGTAAAAGAAGAGTCCTCCTCCATTACTGTATTATGCAACGTCTACAATAGCTAACTCGCTTAAAATGATTTAGTTGTGTTGCTGTTACATACATATTTGCTGTTATCAAGATATATCAATAGCAGTATGTTAAATGTAAAGTCATAACAACTGCACTGTTATAGGTGGATGGTGCGAGACTAGACTGAAGAAAACATTCATCAATGTTTTTGCGATTATGTCTTCATATACACTGAACTAATGTTGCTGTATATATGAAACATTTTAGTAATGTAATCGTGAGGGTATTGGCTGATACAAGTATGTAGCAGCAAGGAAATTCAGAAGGCTTTTTTCTCTTTTTATGTTATGGAATGAGATGTGAATTAACTGAGGTTGCCAAGAACAACCAGAGGGTAGAATATTCTTGTGCAGAAGGATTATTACAGTCCCAGTACCTTCACAAATTAAACCCAGTATCTATGGTGATAAAAACTTAGCCCTTGTAAATTTGACATAGCAGATATACACACTTCATTCTGTTTGTTATTCACAAAGTATTGTTCAGAACTACCAGTTCATGTGTAGCTATAAATCCTGGATGTGTCCGTTTGTGCGATGCAGATTTTAAGAGCCC
This sequence comes from Palaemon carinicauda, assembly GCF_036898095.1. Taxonomy (NCBI): domain Eukaryota; kingdom Metazoa; phylum Arthropoda; class Malacostraca; order Decapoda; family Palaemonidae; genus Palaemon; species Palaemon carinicauda. Next base: position 117,368,775 of record NC_090738.1, on the reverse strand, counting down.
TTTGCCAAAGTTCATCAAAACTTAAGAGTATCAAAATATGAAAAAGATGATCTGGCAAAACTTATGGCCAGTGAGCCTACTACTACAGGGCTGCCCAAGGTTAAAGGGAGTCAATTGAAAAGGATAATTTCGTTTTGTATTCTATCATGTCGTCAAGGGCAAATCTGCAATACGATATCAGAGGTAAGAAAAAAAGAAGAGTGCTTAAAACCTACAGTGCATTCATGAACACAATCCCGAACTTGATTGATCCCGGTTACTCAGTATCGTTGGCTTTGGGGATCTGGCAAGAAGAAGAATGCTTCTCTATCCCTTCCACCTAACCACGTGAGTGATTTCTGATGATCTAGAGACCCGCCGAATCTCTAGACGATCATGGTTGTTACTCAAAATATATATAAGTATTTATATGCATTTATAAAGTCTTTAAATGAAAAATACAAGATTATAGGATTTCAAATTCTCACCATCGTGTCTTTGAAGAATACGTACATTAATAAACAATATAGCTTTGCACAAATCTTTGGCTATTAGAGAAACCTTGAAAAGGGAGCATGACTTTTTGTTGTTTCCTTGTGGGTTTCCACCCTTCTGAGTTCGGAAGCCCAGTTACGAATATTTTCTTCAGGTAGAAATGATTCTCTCTTGAGATGCATTCTGGTGTAGGATTCCTTGAGAAGGAATACATTGATGCTCTTGATGAGTTTAAAAAGGATCTCACCAGTAGGACAAGAGATAGTTTCTTGGGCCTATACATCCACATAGACCTACAAGAAAAGGGAAAACAGAAGATGGAGATCCCTAAGGTTGGTGTTCTTTAACCTCCGCAGCCACCACAGCCAGCACATCCTCCACATCCGCCACAACCACCACAGCCACCGCAACCTCCGCATCCACCACAGGACCCACATCCACCACATCCATCTCCTGTGCAGGATCTTAGGAATGAATTGTGGGGGGTAGAGTCAGCATAATAACCTAGAGCATGTAGGAGGCTTAGCTTTTCAACTGGGATCCTGTTGGTCTGTCCAATGACAGGACGGTCTGGTCGTGGCTGACACAAAACGTGAAGAACAGCTGCACTGAGGGCCAATAGGATGTTCTCAACCAGAGATGGATTTCCCATGCTGACCTGTAATAAAACATACATTGCAGATAACAGCAAATAGAGGATGTAAGAAGAAGCCTCTGGCAACAATACTAAGGGCAATATTCTTTATTGATAAAAGTACTCTATAGGCAAGAACATCAATATGGCAGAAACATTTTTGAATATAAAAAAACGGTGTCTAGATAACAATGAAAGGCTGTTGATGAAAGCACAATTTACAAATAATAAGAGACTGTTTGGGAAGAACTGCAATGAAAACCACAAAAATTAGTTTCTTATTCTTCTTTTGGTGGAAAAACTTCCTTGACAGTGCGTGCAGATATTTAAGTCTCACGTCTGGATTGAATTACAGCAGAGCCGTGCAAGATGGAGGGGTCTGGTGTGAGAGGCAATGCCCTAATGAGGTCCAGTGTCTTCTCTCAATGACCTTACCTCCATAACACCGCGTTCCATATCTATAGTGACGCCACCCAGGCAAAATGTGTACTCTCGTCTCTCGTAGGGAAGAATCACTGATCGATATTGGTATTGTCGTAGCTGATGAATATGGAGAAGTAGATGGCCCGGAGATCCTGGTTTCCCTCTAACTTCTAACAGATCCAAGGAAAAAACACGAAAAAGAAAAGAACATTTATTAAAGCTCGTGACATGACTTCATCAGCGCAAACAATTGCTTTCCTTGAGTCTGTGGATGAGGATGACTGTTAGGAGAGGACAAAGCAAAGATAAGTGGGAAGTCCAGGACTCGACTAAGCGAAACTGCAAGCAAACTATCACTTGAATTGAAGTTAATAGCAACTTTGCACCAAGTTGAAGCTTACATTTAAAGTTGGAAAGACGTTCTGAATATATTCCATCATAAAGTATAATTCTGAAGCAGTCTGGTATGCTCATAATATCTATTCTTTTCATTCGTTTTTTGTTAGAAGTATTAACAGAACCAATAAGTATAAAAAATATTAATAATTAAGGATTTAGAATTACAGTAAATGAGAAAATGAACCATTGGAGAAATTTTGTAATTATGCTTATATAAATTGATATGGAATCTGAGGAAAAATATTGAACAATTATAAAACACCATTTATTAAAAACAATGCTGTTGATGTCTGCCTTACATTGGAAAGTTATGATACTTGGAATTTGGTATCCTAGAGTCTCCACTTGCATCAGTGCCGAGTCCTGAAAACCCCCTTTTCTTACCGAGTTCACAAAGATGATACACCAGTAACATTCCGTAGTTAAAACCCTTTAAAAGCCAACAAAGAATTTATCTTTTTACCTTCGATTACAATTATGACACAAAGGTCTTCCGCAAATCTTATAAAATGCTGTCATAAGCCGATCATGAAAGATCAAAATTTAAAATTTTGGCTCTGGAAAAGGTAATTTATTACAGGAATTGGATTATAATTTCAATTGATGGAACTTGAGGCTTCTCAATAGGGAATTCACTGAAGTCTGAATGTTACGTGGCGCTGAATGTTAAGATGTCCTGAAGAGACTAGCATTAGAGGCCTAATATATAGATCAAATTCATCTTTCAGAAACTGAAAGGTAAAATTTTAGTTCTGGTCAGTGAAATTTATTTTGTTCTTCCAGATGCAATAAATTTGGTCGTATGAACATATATTAGGCTGTGATCTAGGCGAGGTTGTTGTTAATGATTCTTTTGAATGTGTTCCTTGTGAAAAATAATGAAATAACAAAAGATAAATTGAAATGAAAAGGAGGCATGAATAATGACTACTATAACCCCCATAAATAAAATAGTACATAGAATAACTACATGAAAAATTCAAAGTACTGAAAAATATAACATTAAAGCCACAAGAAATTAAAAGCAAAAATAAAATCCACTGTTTATATTTCCTGAATAATCTGTGATTTATTTCTTGGTGCTAAAACTAGTGTTATCAATGAAAGAAAACCCACCACCAAAATTATTCATTTTAAAATGACTTTATATAAATTCAAGCATCTTCATGAAAATTTATTGCTTGAAGAAAATGCATTTTTTTTCAGATCCTGAACTATTATCCTGCTTAAAATTGTATTTAAGGGGATGGCTGATTCAACTAAATATATATATATATATATATATATATATATATATATATATATATATATATATATATATATATATATATATATATATATATGTATATATATTGTATACATATTTGTATATTTATATTTTGTGTGTGTATGACGAATTAAATCTTGAATTTTGGAAAGAACCTCTCTCATATCGGCAAACCTGAAATTTCTGAACATGTGCATGTAAGACTTAAATATGATTCTTGGAAAATCCAGCCTATTGAATTTATTTACACCGTGAAGGACAAGTAAATTTTAAGTTCAGGTCTGCATATGTATAAAATGAAAAAAGATAATGAGCAAAAGGGAAAATGTCGTAAAAAAGGCAAAGAGTTGATACAAATCTTCCACCCCTTCCATTTACAGCTTCACTTCAAGTGAACATCTTTATGTAACTATAAAGGGGATCTGAAAAATTATAACTTGAATATTCACTGGTTGTGTTGTGTATACTGTATATATAAAAATTAGTGTCTAATAAACTAGTGTATCCAATGTCTTATTCTAAATATATAGTGAAAAGTATTTAATACAAAAACAGTGTTGCAGCTAAAAAAATAATCTACATAAAAATAATGCTGACCATTGCTGAGAAAAAATACAGAAAACAATGGTTTTTTAAGATATGTGATGAGTATTTCATGAGGTTGTGCCTTAATAATATTAATATATATATCAATACTATAATCTACGGGAAGCTTTGGCCAATCAATTGTTCAAGGTAGTAATTTAAGATCCATTTTTTTGGTTTGTTTGTTTGGCTGTATGCAGTTAATCCAATATTCTAACATGGAAACCAGTACCAAAAAGCAATTGAAAAACAAAAAAGAAAGTTAAAACATGACTCTGGTTTCTTACAAAAAATAAATGGTTTTACAAGGAATTTTCCAGAGATTACTTTGCTGTATAAAAGTTTAATAAAATTTAGAACTCATTTCAATCTATTTGTTAAGGTGTTAATTTTGATTTCGTTGTTAAACTGGTGAAAGACATGTAAATTAAGACGTTAAAGATTTGAATAAATAAAATTAAACAGAGAGAGAGAGAGAGAGAGAGAGAGAGAGAGAGAGAGAGAGAGAGAGAGAGAGAGAGAGAGACTTACTCTTGGAAGTAAAACTGATGTGGAATGAGTCAGGATAATAACAAGGATGAGAGAGAGAGAGAGAGAGAGAGAGAGAGAGAGAGAGAGAGAGAGAGAGAGAGAGAGAGAGAGAGACAGAAACTTACTCTTGGAAGTAAAACTGATGTGGAATGAGTCAGGATAATAACAATGATGGAGAGAGAGAGAGAGAGAGAGAGAGAGAGAGAGAGAGAGAGAGAGAGAGAGAGAGAGAGAGAGAGAGAGAGAGCTGAACTGATTGAGGGCAGTACAACTGATGTGGAGCAAGGCAGGGTAATAACAGGGAGAGAGAGAGAGAGAGAGAGAGAGAGAGAGAGAGAGAGAGAGAGAGAGAGAGAGAGAGAGAGAGAGTTTCCAAAGAAAATATCCAAAACAATAGCGTATATATATATTTGCTTGCGATTTAAGTAAATCAAGTAACTAATTATTAGGTTTTTCATCATCCATCGAGTTAGATAAATGGGATTAACTGTATTACATATTCTATGAAGTCTGTATGTGGTTGATTCTTTGTCTGACTTTTCTATAGTGTTAATATGTCTTGCTGGTTTTACTTTACAGTATTTGAGTGTTCTTGTGAGATATATTTCTATTAGTTTATGAGAAAAGAAAATCTTTCAACTATGTCTTTAACTCAAGCTGTTCTATTTTATAGCAATTTAAAGCTTAACTTAACTATGTATAGGTATGGCTCAAGGAGTCTGATCACCGCTCAGAAATACACTTGTGTACTGCCAATATCTTCTTTACTTGCAAGGGATTAATTCAGTTATTACTCAACGTGTTTTCTTAGAAGGAATACCCACAAGACACAAGGTATCAGTACAGGTATATCCTCATATTTGAGGGCGATGGCAAAATTCACTTACTGAAAAATGGGGAGGCTGTTAAATGTAAATAACTTAGTATGTATTCTGCTGAAGTGAACAAATGCTTGAAATTTCACCAGAGTAATCCTGCATTACTCCCAGAGCCATGACCGATATAATCGTCTTAAAATTAAAATGGAAAAAAGTAACTCTTGTGAACAACCTGCCACACCACAGCGTTAGACACAGACCACAATATCCAATCTTTTAATTCTACCATCTACTCTAGCAGGTGGAAAAGCCAAGCTCTCTTCTAAACATTGCTAGGGACAATTGTCTTCTTCTACCCTTCTTCTACCCTACAGCAGCTGCTTCAAAGCTAAATCTCTACGGTTGCAAACTCAACATGCCTGTGTGTGAGAAACCGCTGGTTGCTTTTTAATGAAAGTCACTTGGTTTGCAATAAGATTTGAAAAGCCAAATATTTTTTCGATTCTTTCTGTGAAACAATACATTATTTAAAAATTTCTCTGTGGGTCATGGAAGGACAAATATTGCCTCAAATGTCTCAGAGTCCGTATCTCTTTTCAAATTGAGAAATGGGTGAGACAGGGGAAATTCAGCTAATACGATGAAGTTTAAATTCTAAAGAACCAACGGCAAAAGGACTTTTCGGGCAGTGATACATCACAGGCCAGCAAACATACATGAGCAGGTGCTGGAAGGTACTAAAGGATCATTGTTTATATAGGAACTCCACTAGTTGTTCTCTATTACATTTCAAGCACAATAAAAACAGTCATGCCTACTGTTACGCAGAGAACTTCTAGGGTTGAACAAGGACAGATCAATACTATTCAACGTTTGCACTTAATGTCAAGTTTCTATGTTAGTAGGCAAGAAACTCGACCAAAACACGGTGGCTTAGACTTATCCTGCTTTAATTATTTTGCAGAAAGTACTACTTGCTCTCAGCAAATCTTCTACACATTCTATAAAGAACAGGTCCGGAAGCTTTTTGGAAGAGAATTGTTGCCAAAAAAATGGAATGTAAACAAGAATAAATTTCCATCATGTTATCATTTAAAAAAAGAGACAAATTGCATTAAATATTAAAACTATGTTGTCCATAGCTCTACCAAGTGGTGTTCTGACAACAACCTAACCAAATGTATTTCCAGACACTCGAAATGATAAAAAGTCTTTCTCAAAAGACTGAATATTCTGATAGTCTTCCCAGGGTCATGTTTACAGTGAGAAATTTTCATATTTTTTAAGAGCTTGGTCTCACAGAGCACCCCAATATGCTCTGATCTGACCAACCAGTTAAATAATATACTTGGTTTTTGCAACAGATTTTAGGAGTCTCGTGTGAATGCCACTGGGTCAAAATAAAGCCATAAAAGGCTGAATAACTAAAAGGGCAAAGTATAATATAACAAAAACACATCAAAAGCATTACAAAAGTCATCACAAAAGATAATTGCCATGTTAAGATAAATGTGGAGGTATGGGCACCATTGGTAAATGAAATTGGCACCTGTTAAAGTAATCCCTTTAAAATCATTGGCGTAAGTCTACTTTCAATGAAATGAAAAATTTATGATTTTCCAGTGTTAGGTGATGTGTGATATAAATAGTAAAATTATAATAAAAAAAGGTTTACAGATATCCTTCTATATGTTAAAAGGCAGAAAGTTATACAAACAAAATATATAAACACAGATGGAAACAGGACTATGTGCACTTGCTAGGATTATGTAGCTAACCACATGAAGATTCCCGTAAAACATCTCTATGGTGAGCTCTGATAAAACAAATGAAACTTCAGAGATGCTAGCATTACTATACTAACTTCAGTAACGAAAAGATGTGTTTCTACCTTGTTTCCTAAACAGGCTCACGCAAGGTGAAGTGACCAAAGGCTGTGTTTGGACAGGGTGGAGACAGGAGTGGGTTGAAGCTAATTCAAAATCCACTGATTCCAATGAGACTACAGAAGGTCCTATATACAAAATTGCTAAGTTTCAAGTCGCTGATTTATATTTGAATTGTTTGTAAGTATAACTATGTTAAATTTTGTCCTAGGGTAGGCTTCACTTAACTCACATGCCTTCAATTTCCAGCTGCATAAGTCAACAAATAGACCAATTTCATATGGAATGAACATTAGGTCATTGCAAATGTAATTTTTCTTACTGTAATGAATTATATAAAAATGTTTCATTACAGTATTTAATCATCATACTACAGTACTTTTGATACAATATCTGAGATTGAGGACCCTCTGTATTCAAACAGAAAGCTAAAGTAACAAGGGTTCATGTCTCATTGGAATTAACACCTTATAAATTTGAGTTTCAGCATTCTGCCATCACCTTGGCAGGAGCATTTAAGAGTGGGTTGAAGCTTACATTGAAAATACATGGGTTCCAATGATATTGTTCAGACAGAGCTGTAGGTCATGCCAAGAGTCAATGTACTGTATTTCAAATTTGAGCTTCAGACCACTGCTGGCTATACCTGCTGAATCACCCCGGTTTGGATCCAGGCTCAGGTTTGAAAAGATAGTGCATTATCCTAAAATACTGTATAAACATAATACACATCATTGTATGTATGCATAAACTAGACGCGTAAAACTAAATAATGTTTTACACGCTCACACTAACAGTGTAATTTTGAATATGGCGGAATATGCTGTATATTATTTCAGATCTTTTAAAAAAAAACCACGACTATTTAAAGATTATGAAATCAAGAAGCAACTTTCTTGTTTAATACTCTTTAAGTCTTTTCTATTTTTTTTTATCTTTCAATATATTTTTGTTTATGTCTACAAGAGGGTTTATTATTCAAAAAGTCTGCTTTATTATATCTGTGTTAATTCATTATGCTGAATTATAATGTATAAATTTTAGTTTATCTATATGTAAATTTATTAATAATCTGGGTACACATACATATACTGTGTGTATGTGTGTATATGTATATATAACTATATATATATATATATATATATATATATATATATATATATATATATATATATATATATACATATATATATATATATATATATATATATATGGATATATATATAATATATATATATATGTATATATAATAAACATATATACACACATATATTATATATATACACATACATTATATATATACACATATAAAGTGTTTTCGTATGCATGTATATACTTCGCTATACATATATTTCACAACTTCTCCAGTATTGAAATATTTGAAAAAAGTATTAGAAGCTAGTTTTATTTAAAGGATACACTTCTTGGAAAGCAGTATTCTCTTGATATTTAGGCAAGATTTAATTTTAGTTAGCTGGTTTGGAAACCCCTTTATATAAGTTAAACTTCAAATTTAGTTAATAACTATAATATACTATTAGTTGCCTTTTCTGTAGATATCGCATCGCGTGATATAAGCATCAATATATTTTTTAATGTGATACATCTCCGTGGTTTTAAAGCCAAATCGCAGTCATTAATCAGCAAATTTAAATAATTTAGCCCAAGACTTCATGCAAAATCAATTTGATTGACTGAAGAGGCTGTAAAGCCAAATTGTAGTTATTAATTAGTAAATTTAAAATATTTAGCCCAAGAGTTAAGGCAAAATAAATTTGATTAACACTAGAGGCTGTAATGCCAAAATAGTAGTGTATTAATATGCAAATTTAAATGATTTAGCCCAAGACAATGCAAAATCAATTTGATAAACTGAAGAGGATGTAACGTCAAATTGTAGTTATTAACTAATAAATCTAAATGATTTAGCCCAAGACTTAATACAAAATCACTTTGATTAACTGAAGAGACTATAACGCCAAATTATTGTAGTTATTAACTAATAAATTTAAATGATTTAGTCCAAGACTTAATACAAAATCACTTTGCTTAACTGAAGAGGATGTAACATCAAATTGTAGTTATCAACTAATAAATCTAAATGATTTAGTCCAAGACTTAATACAAAAATCACTTTGATTAACTGAAGAGACTATAACGCCAAATTATTGTAGTTATTAACTAATAAATTTAAATGATTTAGTCCAAGACTTAATACAAAATCACTTTGCTTAACTGAAGAGGATGTAACATCAAATTGTAGTTATTAACTAATAAATCTAAATGATTTAGTCCAAGACTTAATACAAAAATCACTTTGATTAACTGAAGAGGCTGTAACGCCAAATTGTAGTCACTAATCAGTAAACGTAGATGATTTAGTTTAGTTCAAGAGTTAATTAAAATTAAAACGGTTATAAAAAATCTTCTCTGTTTGGAGGTTGAGGGAAATTACAAAGACTGGTGTTAGTCATCCTGGATCTAAAGAAATAATAACAATGTATTTCTTCTTAATAACTAACTAAATGTAATATCTTAAAAGATCTATGTCCCATGTGGTGTGCAAAAAACACACACAAACACTGTGACAACATATTTCCACAACAAAGAAATACCTTTCTGTTACTGTTACAACTTACTAAGTCATAAAACGAAGAAGCATAAAGTAAAAATTCAACTCCTCACACAAACTCCCATGTCAAAGGTCAAAGGATTTCAGTGGTGTACAAGCCCTTGATGCCCAAATACTAATGGGCGAAGAAGAGAATGAATGCAAAACAACAAAATAAAGAGTTCAAGAATATGAAGAACAATAGCTGAGGAATAGAATTCAAGATTATGAAGAAGAGGTAAATATAATTAAATTTCTTAAACAATTTTGAAGACGAAAAATGTTTCCACCTTTTTTTTTAAAGAAATAAAAGGAAATGTGATAATTTTTAATACATGTACGTTTTCGAATGGGTTTATTATCAACATAACTAAGATGAGAGAGAGAGAGAGAGAGAGAGAGAGAGAGAGAGAGAGAGAGAGAGAGAGAGAGAGAGAGAGAGAGAGAGAGAGAGAGAGAGAAAGGAATTACTTTTTAAAATATCCTATAATCAAACCATATACGATGGAGAGTTGATTATACGATGGAGAGTTGATTACAGTGTCGGTGACCCTGACAGTTGTGACACCACTCAACCACTAATCAATCAAGAGTTGATTCGTGACCAATCGGTCCTCCTGGGATGACTATCAGTTAGGAATGGACTGGCAGTTGTCAAACCTTGCTAACAATAAGGAGTGGAGAAAAGGCTGGATTCAGTTTCATTAAACAAAAGTTGATGTGCTGTCTTCAACCACTCAACTCATTCTGTTTATATTGTTGTCTTTGATACAAAAAGCATTATACTGAATCAAGGCTGCTATAAAATCCTGCCCTGAAGTAAAAGTAATTTTTTTTTATAAAAGAATCTCTATCATCTTTAGACTATTTTTATATTTTAGTGAATTAAACTTCTCCAATTAATAAAGCTATAAAACTTTGCTCTGAATAAATAAAAGTGAATTTGGATGTCACACAAAACGGTTTCATAAGTCAGTAATTACGCCAATTTCGAAACCATCATTCAATATCACAGAGACTGAAAAACAAAACACGTTCTTGTTATATCTATGTAATCGAATTGGTATGGTAAATAGCTAGAACAAATAAATGTCAATAATTTACTTCAATGGTAGCTACCGACATTTTTTTTCATGTTTTTAGAATATTAATTTGCTAGATAAAAAGACCTATAGTAAGTAAATTTGCCAAACAATTTTGAAACTGATATATATATATATATATATATATATATATATATATATATATATATATATATATATATATATATATATAATATATATATATATGTATATGTATATACATATATATATATATATATATATATATTATATATATATATATACATACATACATACATATACTGTATATACACACATATATGTATATATATATACATACATATATAAATATATGTATATTATATATATATATATATATACATATATAAATATATGTATATTATATATATATATATATATATATATATAATATATATATATATATATAATATATATATATAATATATATATATATATATATATAATATATATTATATATATATAAATATATATATATATATATATATATATATATATATATATATATATATATATATAGAAGAGACTGAGGGAAAGAGAGAGTAGAAGATCCAACGGACACAGGCCCATCACAAAGGGGTCCTTGTTATTGCTATCAATATTAGTTTTCACGCAAAAGAAACTGCGGCATGTCCACCCTTTATGGTGCTTTTATTAATAGCCAAGAGCAGGATTTCAATAACCGCTTGGTTCGATGCTTAGCAAGGCTTGACAGTACACTTGCGGTCAACTCCAGCTTGGCAAATTTATTTTGTGTTCAATATTGGTGTACTGATGGCAAAGGAAGTCTTCTGGCCTATCGTTACCTACTGGTAGAAATCGAAGAATGGGGGGGGATAGTTGTTCTTCATATACTGAAACTGAAGGAGGAATCTTAATTGTTTAAAACATGACAGCTAATATTACTGAAATCTATTATATTTTCAGTGAAATATTCCAGATTAGTGTAACTGGTCAAACCCTGGCTAAAGGGACAACTATGATTTTCTGTCGAAGGTATATTGGAGGGAAAATGGGGCAGAATGTAAATGTTGTTCTCCTCTCTCCCGGGACGAAGAAATGTGCCAAGAATCTGGACGGTGGAGCCAAACTGGAATTGACCGTAGATTTGTGTCATCACGCACCAGGCCGGGATGCAGGTTCTACTGGGATACTAGACTGGTCGGCGCGGCTACCTCCTCCTCCTACTCCACCTCCAGCACCACCAACTCCTCCTGCTACTCCTACTACGCCTGCAGAGGTGTCGGTGTTCACTAGAGTAGCCTCCGAACCGTTCATGTCCCGCTGCGAAGAGGTGCTCCCATTCAGCCGCAAAGAATCCGCGTTCAGCTGACTGCGAGATCCTGATGACGTCACTGGTGCCACAGGAAAGAGATTGGGGAGGTGATATAGAAATTGAGGCCCTAGCCTTCAGAGGGGGTACTTTAGCCAGTGGAAGACTACTGTGGTAGATAGTTACCTTAAGGGAAACGACTCTTACAGGGAAATACATGAGGACTTTATATTCATATGAAGAATATTGATGATGACACACAAATATCTAAAGGCAATAGGGCATCGTACTATCAAAGGCGTTTATGGACTTCGTAAACACAGAACCCGTTGCTTAGCTGAGCATAATAGCATCCGCTAATATCACATAAATGAAATTTATAATTCCATAGAGATTCTTGTGAAGAAAATCAATAAGTGAACAGACAGTGCAGTGGTACAGAGAGTTCATGATCGAACCAAATGCAGTGCTTAGCTGGTACGAATAGTGACATAAGCTACGTTTGTGTTAATACATGAAATGAATGATATGCATTTACTGCTGTACTGTGAAAGAATAACTAGGACAGATTACTCTCAGTTCACAAAAGCCCATGTAGTGCAACATGTGAGACAAATAGATCAAACAGGATAATCTGTTATCAGATAACATTAATGGTTAATGGAAGCTCGCTGGTTTTGCGCTTTGCAAAGAATGGCTAAAACTATTTCTTTTTCAAAATGTTATTTCCGTTGCCTAACAATTATATCTTAAAAGTTTGGGCGTCTTAATGATGATAATAAAAATAAATAAATTAAAAAAAAGTGGATGCGTCTTAATATTAATGAATTAAAAAAAAAAAATGAAAAATAATTATCCGTATAATAAATACAACTTGTAGTAACGTTATTCTGTGAATTTGCTTAAAAACCTACATTTTAATTAAAAAAAAATCTTTGTGAAAATTTATATCAATATGTGATTAATCGATGGCCATTATCATTGCAACACTTGCTTACAACTCAAAAAAAAAAGTCAATCATCGAATTCTAGAAATCTACCGATTCTGACGAAGACACTGACATACTAAAACTAATAATATTAGGTTACTTCAATAAACTACTTAACTTTATTATAGAGTTATCATATCGTTTGATATCTTTGTCAACTACTTTGAATTTAACTGTAGATTAAAACAGTTTAAACAAGGCTATTCCAGTCTCGTGCATCCGTTAGGAATGACTGGCGAACCTGTGGCAGGCATTCCCATATTCCCATTCCCAAATATGTAACTCTGGTGGGTCAATACGAGTTTATTAATTTTGTTAAATGATAAGTAAACAAGCATCTCAAGGTCTGGAAGACGACTTACCATAGGGAATCATAGGATCTGTGCGGTAAATGGAAAGATAGCAATATATTAATTCTCCAGCATCATTGGCAGGTTTCGAGTTCTGCTGTTGTTATTCTATAAAACATATTTAGGAAATAAAACAAAAATAAATACTTATGAAGCATCATAAGTCTATTTAGGTATAAAAACAAATTAAATATTTATAAAGTATCAAAATTCTATTCGGTATAATAAAACAAAATAAATACTTATGAAGCATCATAATTCTATTCGGTATAATAAAACAAAATAAATACTTATAAAGCATCATAATTCTATTCGGTATAATAAAACAAAATAAATATTTATAAAGCATCATAATTCTATTCGGTATAAAATGATTAAAAAAGATAATTATATTACTGTAACTTTTTTCCGAGTTCTTTTATGAAATTGTTTTTAATTAGAACATCAAAACCCACCACTTTTTATAATTAAGAATTTGGATTTTTAAATTCGTACGAAGTAAATTCTTCGCTAAAAATCATTAATTTATTTCTACAATATCCGTATTTCCCCATCAATCTCCCGGTATGCAAAATACATTTACAATTTCTAACGCATTTCTATACGCTGTACACCTGTTCGGGCGGCTCAGCTCAATGCATTGATTCTAAACTGTCTGATCTACTAATGATTCTCATTTCTTGGTGATTCTAAAAGGTTTTTAATTGATGAATTCTTATGATTACGCTAAAAAGGTTTATACTCAACTTCTCATAACAACGCTAAAATTGACTAATTAAACCCTAAAGGTTGATTACTGATACTCATAACTCTTTATATACAGTACAATGCTAAATACCATTACTTATTAAGTCCTCATCAATAAGGCTAAAAAGGTTAACACTTAATAACTCCATATAATCATATCACTAAATAAAAAAAAACTTATGACTCTAAATTTCAAGAAAAGGTTAATACTTGCAACTAATATACAATATACTGTTAAAATGCTAGACAATTTTTGACTCATTTAACAATGTAGAAAGGTTCATAATCATTTACATAACCTGAAAACAGGATAGAGACTAACTCCAATTTAGGAGCTTACCTGAAGGAACACCGTTATAGAGGCCGGCCCATTCTGCGGTGACCAGCGCCCAGTCCCCGTCGTGCGTCTTGATGACCATGGCTCTCTCCCCCCGACGGGGATTCAGGGATATGGTGCGGAAGTTGTGTCCTCCCTGCAAAGGAGGGATTGATTGAGTTGGGGTACATGAGTAGAGAGTGGAAGTAGATGGGCTTAGAGGGAAAGGGTAGATGGGTAGAGAGTGAACGATTAAATGGGTAGAGGGAATGGGTAGATGAGTTGAGGGTAGGTGAGTAGAGAGTGAATGGGTAGATGGGTAGAGAGTGAAAGAGTAAATGGGTAGTGAGTAAAAGATTAAAGAGTGGAAGAGTAAATGAGTAGAGAGTGAATGGGAAATGGGTAGAAGTGAGAGTAGATGAGTAGAGTGTGAAAGAGTAGATGGGTAGAGTGAAAGAGTGGGTGGGTAGATGAGTAGATATTGAAAAAGTAGATGGGTAGAGAGATAATAGATATGTAGATGGGTAGAGAGTGAAAATTAGATGGGTAGATGAGTAAAAAGTGAGAGTAGATGGATAGAGAATGAACAAGTAGATGAGTAGAAAGTGAAATGGGAGATGGGTACAGTTAAATATTAGTTGGGTATATAGGTAGAGTGAAAGATTAGACGAGTAGATCGGTAGAGTGAAAGATAAATGGGTAGATGAGTACGAAGGAAAGTATGGGAGTGAAAAATAAAGGAGTAGACGAGCAGGAATAGATTGATAGGAGTGAAAGATATCAAGAATGAGCAGCTAGGAGTACACGAGGAAGAGCGGGGAAGAATCGTATGAGTGAAGGATTAGACGAGTGGGAGTAGGTTAGCTGGATAAATAGTTAAGGAGTAAATGAAATGGAGTAAATGAGTAAGACCGAAGGACTAGTTTAGGAAGAGGGAAAGATTGGAAGATTATGAGTAATGAGTATATAAAAGAACATATATATATATATATATTATATATATAATATATATATATATATATATATATAAATATATATATATATATATATAATATATATATATATATATATATATTATATATATATATATATATATATATATATATATATAGCTGAAGGATAAAAACAAAGTAATTCATTGTATTATTGGTCACTTAAAATTAACAACAAAACAACAAGCAATCAGACTATCAAACACATTCATTGCAACCTTCCCTTTTACAGGCTGCCTTATACGCAAGAGCCCGTAGCTTGCACCTTCAGTGCAGGTCATTCTGATGCCTGCCTACCATTGTAACCTGGACTCATATTCCTAGGACCTGCATCGTGCAACAATTCAGATATTGTTTTATTACACCCGGGGAGGTTTGGCCATTATAGAAAGCAGCTCTTCTAGGAGAAGAACACTCCAAAATCAAATCATTGTTCTTTAATCTTGGGGTAGTGCCATAGCTCTGTACCATGGTCTTCCACTGTCTTGGGTTAGAGTTCTCTTGCTTGAGGGTGCACTCGGGCACACTATTCTATCTCAATTCTCTTCCTCGAGTTTTGTTAAAGTTTTTATGGTTTATATAGGAGATATTTATGTTTAATCTTGTTGCTCTTCTTAAAATATTTTTTTTTTTTTTCGTTTCTTTTCCTCACAGAACTATGTTCCCCTGTTGGAGCCCCTGGGCTTAAAGCATCTTACTTTTCCAACTAGGGTTGTAGCTTAGCAAATAATAATAATAATAATAATAATAATAATAATAATAATAATAATAATAATAATAATAATAATAATGCAATTCGCGTGTAATGCAAAACATCAGATCGAGATAAGTGGGTGGGTCTTTCAGCATTATCACTGGATTCAATTGATTCGCCTCATTCTTCATCAAATATGATGAGGTGATAAATATTAAGGGGATATGAGAGAGAGAGAGGAGAGAGAGAGGAGAGAGAGAGGAGAGGAGAGAGAGAGAGAGAGGAGGAGAGAGAGGAGAGGAGAGAGAGCAACTTAACTACAATTGAGAGAGGAGAGCAACTTCTCTACAGTTTTGAGAGAGAGAGAGAGAGAGAGGAGAGAGAGAGGAGAGAGAGAGAGAGAGAGAGAGAGAGAGAGAGAGAGAGAGAGAGAGAGAGAGAATAGTAATTTTTACGGAGAATTTCCTATTAAAATTACGTTTAGTTTAACAATGTAGTTTGACAAGACACTTTTGTAAATCAACATCTATGGGTGGACCTATGAAGGTAATTATCTTTTATCTTAATAGTTTTGATAATAATAATAATAATTATATTATTATTATTATTATTATTATTATTATTATTATTATTATTATTATTATCATTATTATTATTATTATTGTTACTAGCTAGGCTAAAAACCGTAGTGGGAAAATCCGGATGTTAAAAGCCCAATAGTGCCATAGTGTCTGTACCATGGTATTCCACTGTCTTGGGTTAGAGATTTCTTGCTTGAGGGTACAATCGGCCACACTATTCTATTTGTTTCTCTTCCTCTTGTTATTTTCAAGCTTACAGTTTATGTATGAAATATTTATTTTAATAATATCATTGTTCTGAAAATTCTTGTAGTTTTTCATTACTTCCTTTCCTCACTGGGTTATTTTCCCTGTTGGAGCCCTTTGGCTTATAGCATCCTGCTTTTCCAACTAGGGGTGTAGCTTAGCAAGTAGTAGTAGTAGTAGTAATAATAATAATAATAATATTAATAATAATAATAATAATAATAATAATAATAATAATAATAATAATAAAATAGATCCTTCATAGATAAACTATAAAAAACATTAAGAAAAACAAGGGGAAGAGAAATAAGATAGAATAGGGTGCCCGAATTTTGTTACGGGTAATGTAACGATTAAAAAAAAAATAAGCAAAGAAAAAAAAAAATAAATAAATAAATTGAATACGTATGTCACATGAATAATATTAATCATTGTTAAAAAAAATCCCTTACACGTGCAAACACTTTTGCAAATGATGAACCTCCATACTCTTAAAAGATAGAATATCGCAGATTTAATTAATTCTCTCGATTATGTCGTAGGCTTTATTAATTCCAAAAACGAATTATTCTCCATTCATTCACTGACATTGCCAGGATCACATTTTAATCCCTAGTAATCTACAATAATCCTCGAACAATTTTTCATTTTTTAATATTCTATTACATGATATTTTGATGTATATGTGTGAGAGAGAGAGAGAGAGAGAGAGAGAGAGAGAGAGAGAGAGAGAGAGAGAGAGAGAGAGAGAGAGAGGAGAGAGAGAGAGAGAGAGAGATATTTGGACATAGTATAGTATGTTTGCCATATGGCGTTGAAACAACATCATCGATGACAATACGTATTCGGTAGTTTGGAGAGAGAGAGAGAGAGAGAGAGAGGAGAGAGAGAGAGAGAGAGAGAGAGAGAGAGAGAGAGAGAGAGAGAGAGAGAGAGAGAGAGTATTTGGACATAGTACAGTTTGTTTGTCATATGGTCTGAAATAACATCATCGATGACAATACATATACGGTAGTTTGGTGAGAGAGAGAGAGAGAGAGAGAGAGAGAGAGAGAGAGAGAGAGAGAGAGAGAGAGAGAGAGAGAGATATTTGGACATAGTATAGTATGTTTGCCATATGGCGTTGAAACAACATCATCGATGACAATACGTATTCGGTAGTTTGGAGAGAGAGAGAGAGAGAGAGAGAGGAGAGGAGAGAGAGAGAGAGAGAGAGAGGAGAGAGATGAGAGAGAGAGAGAGTAATTTGGACATAGTACAGTTTGTTTGTCATATGGTCTGAAATAACATCATCGATGACAATACATATACGGTAGTTTGGTGAGAGAGAGAGAGAGAGAGAGAGAGAGAGAGAAGAGAGAGAGAGAGAGAGAGAGAGAGAGAGTGTGTGTGTTAATTGGAGAATTCTGAGAGGGAGTTCGGGGATAGTATCGATTTCATTTTAAAGGGGTTTAGGATATAAACGTAAAATATGTATAGAAATGAAAAGGTTTAGAGGAAAAATTCAATACGCCGGGGGGTGGGTGGTAATTCCTTAACAATTATTATTATTATTATTATTATTATTATTATTATTATTATTATTATTATTATTATTACTAGCTAATCTATAACACTGGTTGGATATGAAAGATGCTATAAGCCCAAAGGCTCCAACAGGGTAAAATATCCCAATGAGGAAAAGAAATAAGGAAATAAACGATATAAGAAATAATGAACAACCAAAATAAAATATTCTAAAAACGTATAACATCATTAAAACAGATATGTCATATATAAACTATAAAAAGCCTTATGTCAGCCTGTTCAACATAAAAACATTTGCTGCAAGTTTGAACTTTTGAAGTACTAACTGATGTTTTACCCAATAATTCTTCGGCTGTTCTCAATATCATTGCGATATTTTCTACCCATCACAATACATCATTTGACAATCTTTGGCTGTGGAGGACTGGTTCTTCAAACCTTTCTCTCATTTCTTGATCTTTGTCTCTCGCCATTTTTTCTAGATGTGCCAAAATAATGAAAGGGATTTTTATAGCCACGTAATAACGTTGTTGGAATCTCCAAGGGTCAATACGAGTTCAAATGCTTCATCGGTGAGCAAAATCATACGAATCGCTATAAGATTGAAGATCATAATCCTGTTTTTTTTCTTCTGTTAGTTATATCTTATACAGTTTGTTTTTATTTGTTTTCTCTGTTATCTATTTTATGAAACCTATCAAAATTATCCTATATCTTTTGACCTTTAATATCAGGATGCCAGTAAACTCCAAATCAATCAATCAATCTTTTTTTCCTAGGGGGATTCCTGGGAAGACAACCCACTGAGGAAAAACACGGAAAGTTTCTACCGAGAGCTCCAAGCTTGTAGCATTCTGTGTGTCAAAAATAATGATGATGATGATGATGATAAAGATGAAGATGATGATGATGATGATGATGATGATGATGATGATGATGATGATAATAATAATAATAATAATAATCACAGCAACAAAAATATCAATGATAATAATAATAACTGAAATAATATAAATAGGATTTTGAACTTAATAAATATGAAAAAATACACAATATAAAAAATTCGGTAAAAAACGCTAAGGCACCATTGCAATGAATAAATCATAAAATGATTGAAGAAAAAATTAAACTATAATTTCTTTAAATATTCCAAGTTAAACCAAAAATAATATCAAAGTTAACGACGTAATGACATTTCCTTAAAGGACACGAGGAGGAGGAGGAGAGGAGGAGGAGGAGGAGGAAGATTAAGAAGAAATGCGATATCAGGAGGTATTCAGAGATTAAACAGATTAAAGAGAAGAGAAATTGAAGAGAAAACTATGGGGACTAACACGGCAATTTATCATTGATTAATGTGTAAAGAGAAAAAGTAAATTAATCATTGATTAATGTGCAGAGAAAAAATCAATTTATCATTGATTGTGTAGAAAAAATCAATTCCTCATTGATTAATGTGTAAAGAAAAAATCAATTTATCATTGATTGATATGTAAAGAGAAAAGTAAATTTATCACTGATTAATGTGTAAGAGAAAAAATCAATGTATCATTGATTAATGTGTAAACAGAAAAAATCAATTTATCATTGATTAATGTGTAAAGAGATAAAATCAATTTATCATAGATTAATGTGTAAAGAGAAAAAGTCAATTTATCATTGATTAATGTGTAAAGAGAAAAAAAATAAATTTATCATTGATTAATGTGTAAAGAGAAAAAATCAATTTACCATTGATTAATGTGTAAAGAGAAAAAATCAATTAATCATTGATTAACGTGTAAAGAGAAAAAAATCAATTTATCATTGATTAATGTGTAAAGAGAAAAAATCAATTTATCATTGATTAATGTGTAAAGAGAAAAAATCAATTTATCATTGATTAACGTGTAAAGAGAAAAAAAATACATTTTATCATTGATTAATGTGTAAAGAGAAAAAATCAATTTATCATTGATTAATGTGTAGAGAAAAAATCAATTTATCGTTGATTAACGTGTAAAGAGAAAAAGTCAATTTATCGTTGATTAACGTGTAAAGAGAAAAAATCAATTTATCATTGATTAATGTGTAAGGAGAAAAAAAATCAATTTATCATTGATTAATGTGTAAAGAGAAAAAAATCAAGAAAAAATCAATTTATCATTGATTAATGTGTAAAGAGAAAAAAATCAATTTATCATTGATTAATGTGTAAAGAGAAAAAAATCAATTTATCATTGATTAATGTGTAAAGAGCAAAAATCAATTTATCATTGATTAATGTGTAAAGAGAAAAAATCAAGACAAAATCAACTTATTGATTAATGTGTAAAGAGAAAAAAATCAATTTACCATTGATTAATTTGTAGAGAAAAATCAATTTATCACTGATTAATGTGTAAAGAGAAAAAAATCTATGACGTAAATGCTTGAAAATAAATAATTTTCCCACATATGAATTCTACTCAACTCGCTATAAAATCATAATTAAATACTGCATTGAGAATTAATAAAACATTATTTTCCCAACATAACTTCTTTCACCGAAATCAAAATTCCACGAAGTACGCCTATGCAATTATATTTTTAAAAATGCAAAAGTCCAACATATTCGTCATGTAATCAATACTGGGCCTTCAAAAATATTCGGCACTTCAGTTGGCATGCCTAAATATCAATTAATAAGTCATGCACATATCTCTGTTAGCGCGCTTCTCTGTGCCTATCTTATATGAGTTCCAAATGGGGGAGGATGAAAATACCCTCGATTTTTATTTCTCTATCCTCTCTCTCTCTCTCTCTCTCCTCTCTCTCTCTCTCTCCTCTCTCTCTCTCTCTCTCTCCTCTCTCTCTCTCTCTCTCTCTTTATGTGTGTGTATGTCTCTCTCTCTCTCTCTCTCTCTCTCTCTCCTCTCTCTCTCTCTCTCTCCTCTCTCTCTCTCTCTCTCTCTCTCACACACACATCTATGAGTTCCAAATTGGGAGGATGAAAATACCCTCGATTTGTGTGTGTGTGTGTGTGTGTGTGTGTGTGTGTGTGTGTGTGTGTGTGTATCTCTCACACATAGCTATGAGTTCCAAATGGGGAGGATGAAAATACCCTCGATTTTTATTTCTTTCTCTCTCTCTCTCTCTCTCTCTCTCTCTCTCTCTCTCTCTCTCTCTCTCTCACACTTCCTCTTTCTCTCCCCCCCTTACGTCATTGGTAGAAGCCAAATCCTGAGGTGTGGGGATGGTGGAGTTGTCGACAGTGTGCGAAATGGCCACTAGATGTCTCCCGGATGCACTCTCTGCGTAGAGATGGACTGCCGAATGGAGGAGAGAGCGAGAATGGTACACCTCCACTTCCAACACCTGGGGTCGATGAGGCCAGGTGTCATTCACTATCCTGCAATGAAAAATCAAGGTTGAGATGTCTTCTTCACCCTGTTTTTTTTTTTCCCTTCCGCATTCATGTAAAAAAAACGATCGTCAGATTTAGACCAAGAAAAGATATTTTATGATTTGGGAAGCTTTAGGGTTGGAGAAGGAAATGGCGACTCAGGATATGGCTTTTAATAGCGTTATTTAGTTTGGGAGAATTGATGGTTTATTTTAACAATTAGCTAAAAAGATGTCTATATATAATTACGCAAGAAATTAACGGCAAAGAAAATCAATACAGGAACCTTAATAAATAAATAAAGGTAAAATGATTTAATGGGAATATTTTATTTTCATATATGATACGTGATATTACAAAGACAAAATTAATAGGGGAAAACCACTAATGAAAAATTACCTCAATAACAGAATATTTTTATTCTATACAATTGATTTTGAAAAGGCGAGAAAAAAATAAAAACAAAAACAGCAAATTGGAGAAAACTATCAACAGAATGGGAACCAAATTCAATACGAAGATAATCAAATAGGGGGAAATTAATAAAAAAAAAATTACCAGGCAGTAGGTTGGCGAGGGCACCAGCCACCCGTTGAAATACTACCGCTAGAGAGTTATGGTCCATTGACTGGCGAGACAGTACTACTGTACATTGGATCATTCTCTCTGGTTACAGTTCATTTTCCTTTTGCTTACATATACACAGAATATTCTGGCCTATTCTTTACATATTCTCCTCTGTCCTCATACACCTTACAACATAAACATCACCAAACAATTCTTTTTCTCTCAAAGGGGTTAACTACTGCACCGCAATCGTTCAGTGACCACTTTCCTCTTGGTAAGGGTAGAAGAGGCTCTTTAGCTATGGTAAGCAGCTCTTCTAGGAGAAGGACACTCCAAAATCAAACCATTGTTCTATAGTCTTGGGTAGTGCCATAGCCTCTGTACCATGGCCTTCCACTGTCTTGGGTTAAAGTTCTCTTGCTTGAGGGGTACACTCGGGCACACTATTCCATCTTATTTCTCTTCCTCTTGTTTTGTTATAGTTTATATAGGAAATATTTATTTCAATGTTCCTGTTGTTGAAATATTTTATTTTTCTTTGTTTCCTTTCCTCGCTAGCCTGTTTTCCCTGTTGGAGCCCTTGGGCTTATAGCATCCTGCTTTTCCAACTAGGGTTGTAGCGTAGCAAGTAATAATAATAATAATAATAATAATAATAATAATAATAATAATAAAACTTCATTTTCATAAGTAATTATAAATGAAAAGGAACACCAACAGATGAATGCGAGACACCTTGAAGTATAAGAAATAAAAAACTCGAAAACTAAATAGAAAATGTATTTAAAGAAATAAAAAACTGGAAAACAAAAAGGAAAAGTATTTAAATAAAAAGTAAACTCGAAAACAAAAAGGACA
>NC_090738.1:117335543-117340543 GCF_036898095.1 Palaemon carinicauda | reverse complement strand
CGCATATATTATATATATATATATATATATATATATATATATATATATATATATATATATATATATAAACAAACTCGGAAAAGATGCCAAGCCCAAATATATTTTCCTTCCATAATCGTCTCTCATTTCCGTTAGAAGAAAAATACCAATTCCCCAAGGCTTCCTAATTAGTTCCCCAGTCTCCAAATAAATCCTATTTTCTTTTCTATAATTCTTGATGAACGAAGAATAATAGGTATCGGGAAAATCACCTTGGAGATTGGCTAAAAGGGTTTTGTTATTTTTCCACGTCGGGCGAAAGACCTCCGAGGAAATATACTTTCTAAGACTTAACGTGAGGATATTGGAAGGGATATACAGCGTTCACATTAAAATAGATTATCTTTTTTTAGGTGATTATCCTATGGCAATCTATGAATGTATTATAAACTGTTTGTACTTTTTGTCATCTGGCAGTTAGTGTATTAATCTTTATACTAGTGTTAGGTGCTAACAAAGAAGCGAGGTGGAAGCAAGGTAGGGTTATTCAACAGATAACGAGCTTATATAGAAACAGTTGAGAGCAAGGCGGTTATAAACAATCAAAACAATATGAAACATGCGATGGCTAGCTTAAACAGGTTTTTCTATATCAGAGAGAGAGAGAGAGAGAGAGAGAGAGAGAGAGAGAGAGAGAGAGAGAGAGAGAGAGAGAGAGAGAGAGATAGCATTACAGTGTAAAACACGTGCAGTACACTTTCTTGGCTTGTTCACATAAAATACACAAGTTTTGTATGACTAAAAAACTAACTAGAGTCCCAACTTTTTCCAAAACAATTAATGATAACTACTTAACATCTACCCCCTTAATTAAGTACTAAGTTACTCGCGACTGAAAATCCAAACGTTTTACAATTATTATATTAATTTATTTTTCTGGTGATTATATACACAAATTACCTTAGTTACTAATTAAACATACCTGCTTGAAAATGGAATGTGATGAGGTTATCAAATGGGACCACACCAAATTAATGAACTAAACTTGATTTTAATTAGCAAGAGCGTACTTCCAGCCATACGCCCTCCCACCTGAAAAGGTCCTGGATGTATACCCGCAACCACTTTAAAAATAATCAAATGTTCCTTAGCCCGTAGCTTTTCTCCTAAGCAAAACTTGATTAAAGTCCATATACAAAGTTGAGAGATAGTTTGTTGGAAAACCGTTCCGAACTAGATGGGCACTCAGTAGAGAGGATGCCTTCGGCACGCCAAGGAGTCTTATTATGCTTTTAACTCCACTGTGTACCTATGATTCGATGTATTTTCGTAAAAATCTAATGGATTTGTCCTTAGGTTATATCCGACATGTCTACCAAATTTCGTTGAAATTGGTACAGCAGTTGTTGCGTAATGCTGTTCGCACAAAAAGTAAAATAACAGTACTCGCCATTTACTCAACATTGGGATCATTTTCAAAATACTGCTTTGTACTCGTACTTGAAATATATTTTACCCAAACTGTTACAGATCCATCCTTGGGTCATACCCAACATGATACTAACTTCGGAAAAAAAGGTACAGTAGTGTTTGTGTAAAGTTGCTCACAAACAAAAAATAAATAAACTAACAAAGACAAGGGGTGAACTTATACCCTTCGCAAAATCTTCGATTTTGGCGAAGGCAACAAGGTCACGAAAATACTTGACCTCCTACTAACCGGAGGAATAAAACGAACCTGACAAATAAAGGACTATAAAATCAGAAAAGTGGTCTAACAAGTTGCAAATAGCAGAGAGATTACCAATAAACTCGGATAACATATAGGTTTGCGGTCCTGAATCAAAACTTATACTTCAAGGGTCATTGTCACGTATGTTAGCCAGGATTATCGTCACTCTGACAGAGGTCTATCTCGTTATCTTCCTAACTAGCTTTAGGTGAAATAGATCCTTAGTTGAAAGTACGATAATTACGCACATATTGGAAAAAACAGAAATGGAAGACAAATGTAAAACGAATAAAAAGATAACAAACTAGAGATATGTATGCAACATTCACGCGAATTTGTATGATACCGTCAACTGAGGGGTATAATTGTTGCTCCCTTTTGCCTCTGATAAGAATATTAAGCGCAGGAAGCGGGAGGAAGAATATGCTTAATTGGTATACATGGGTCGTAATAAAAGTTACAAGGGGGAAATTTCTGTGTACTTGGATGATATAGAATTTATGCTGATTAGAAGCTGCGCTGATTAGATATTGTTTTTGAAGGGAGAGGGACGCAAGTCTTTAAAAGTAATGGGGACATACACAGAGAAAATGGAGTTTGATCATTAATGGGGTAAGTCCTCTGGAAAAAAAAAACATTATTTAGATTAGGGCGTATTACATACTCCTGGCATATATGGGGTTTGTAACCTCGTCGCGAAAACCAACGATTTATATATATTTCAAAAAATCTACCGCATAGCACAGGTAATGGAATATAACCCGACCAAAGAAACCAATTAGACAAGTGAGTTACGACTTGCGCTTTGGAGAACGTAAATTCCAAATATGGATAGCAAAGATATTTTGATTTGATTCATAAAAAGGGAAGGCCCCTTCTTGCTGAAGTGAAAATGGGCAGGGGGGGGGGAGAAGGGAGGAAGGAAAGAGATAGGGGAGTTAAAACAGATTATTATCATTATTATTATTATTATTATTTTTCTTATTATTATTATTATTATTATTTGGTAAGCTACAACCCTAGTTGGAAAAGCAAGATGCTATATGCCCCAGGGCTCCAACACTGAAAAATAGTCCAGTGAGGAAAGGAAATAAAGAAACTACAAGAAAATTAAATAACAATATAAAATATTTTAAGAACAGTAACAACATTAGAATAAATATTTCATATATAAACTATCTTTCTACTTTGTCTGCATCTTTTCCCACTTCTTTGTGGGGTCGATGTTTCTGGTCATTTCATAAATAAACTATAAAATCTTTTAAAAATAACAAGATGAAGTGAAATAAGATAGAATAGTGTACCATCCTTTACTAATGCCTACAGTGCATCATGTGAGGTGCACTGATAGCAATAAACCAACAACAACCCCCCCTCCGGGGTAAAGAGAATTTTGCCAGCGTATAGACAAAAACTATCTTAAAAAACTAGTGTACGCGAGCCGTCAAAATAACAGCTAAATATTTCGTTAAATATACACATGCACCCAACCCTCTCACCAAGGTTTGACAACTCCCTCTCCCTCCCCATAGACAGGGAGAGACCAAGCAGTTATACGTCTGACAATGGCACTGGGCGTGACCGGAAAGATATATATATATATATATATATATATATATATATATATATATATATATATATATATATATATATATATATATATATATAAATAAATTACTATTTATTACATAGGGGACATGGATTCAGAAATGACAGGATAATTGAATAAACGTATGACCATAATTGAAATCCTTTGTTATAAAAGTTGTCAAGTAAATCAAAATTAAAATTTTATGATAATGAGAAAATCTAAATGAGAAAAAACGCTTAGCATGCCTAAATCTAAACGGCTAGACAAGGTGTCCTTTGAAAGCACCTGTATAAGTTAAAGCAATAAATTCCATATAACTGAAGCTTCAATAAGGCAACATAAAAATGGAAGATGTATAAAAAGGAGGAAAATGCTGGTTTGACAAACAGATTTGTCAGAATCTACTGGTATTTTAACATGGTAGAAAAAAGGTGAAAACTAACATTTAATGGTATTTCTGTATAATAAACTGAAGCAAAAAAAAAAAAAAAAAATAAATAAAAAAAAAGATAGTAATATTGAATTCAGGGTACAATAAAGTATTAAAGTATACATTATTGTAAATTGAAGGAAGAGCGAAGTAGCATTTCAAAAGTATCTCCCCTCAACTTTTGACTTAGCAATCAACGTTACGGGTTGCATTATTGCAAGAGCCCGTGCTTGGTTCACAAGGGCCATGCAATCTACAACAACAACAACAACAGTTAATACGTCTTTTTAACCGAAGCAAAATTAGAGTTTTCACGTTCGTTGAAGCCAAGTCGCAAATGCGCCACATAATATTATTATTACATGCTAAGCTACAACCCTAGTTGGAAAAGCAGGATGCTATAAGCCCAGGGGCCCCAACATGGAAAATAGCCCAGTGGGGAAAGGAAACAAGGAAAAATAGCCCAGTGGGGAAAGGAAACAAGGAAAAATAGCCCAGCGGGGAAAGGAAACAAGGAAAAATAAAAATTTAAGAAGAGTAACAACATTAAAATAAATATCTATATAAACTATAAAAATTTTTAACAAAACAAGAGGAAGAGAAACAAGACACAGCGTGCCCGAGTGTACCCCCAAGCATTGATCTTACCAATCGAGTAGATGAATCAGTAGAACTTCAAAAGTTCAAACTTGAAGCAAAGGTTTTCATGTTGAACAGGCTGACATAAGTCTTTTAATAGTCTATATATGCATTATCGATTTTAATGTGGTTATTGTTTTTTTTAAATATTTTTATTTTGACTTTTCATTAATTTTTAATATCGTTCATTTATTTCCTTGTTTCTTTTCCTCATTGAACTAATTTTCCCCCGTTGGAGACCTAGGACTTATAGCATCTTGCTTTTCCAACTAGGGTTGTAGCTTCGCTAATAATAATAATAATAATAATAATAATAATAATAATAATAATAATAATAATAATAATAACAATAATAATAAAAATAATAACAAATATAACAATAATAATAATAATAACTATTGTAACTAGAAACAAATCTTGGCATAAAAAAGATGCCGTAGTATGCCACAAAACGTGCTCTTGCGACATAGCCTTAAAAGGAAGCTCTGGAAAAAACACACACACCACAACACAACCCTAGTTCTCGATCGTTCGTGAATGGGTTGAATGCGATGTGACTGGGGGGGACTTGTTTGCTTCTGAAGTCACTATTATATAGTGAGAAGAAATCCTTGGGTAACACCTTTTCG
>NC_090738.1:117328504-117335043 GCF_036898095.1 Palaemon carinicauda | reverse complement strand
AGAGAGAGGTCCATACAAAGTGGAAATGAGAGATATGATATATGAGATGAAGCCTTATTGATTAAAATTAAAGAATTGGAAAAGGAGAGAGAGAGAGAGAGAGAGAGAGAGAGAGAGAGAGAGGTCCATACAAAGTGGAAATGAGAGATATGATATATGAGATGAAGCCTTATTGATTAAATTAAAGAATTGGAAAAGGAGAGAGAGAGAGAGAGAGAGAGAGAGAGAGAGAGAGAGAGGTCCATACAAAGTGGAAATGAGAGATATGATATATGAGATGAAGCCTTATTGATTAAATTAAAGAATTGGAAAAGGAGAGAGAGAGAGAGAGAGAGAGAGAGAGAGGAGAGAGAGAGGAGAGGTCCATACAAAGTGGAAATGAGAGATATGATATATGAGATGAAGCCTTATTGATTAAATTAAAGAATTGGAAAGAGAGAGAGAGAGAGAGAGAGAGAGAGAGAGAGAGAGAGAGAGGTCCATACAAAGTGGAAATGAGAATGATATATGAGATGAAGCCTTATTGATTAAATTAAAGAATTGGAAAAGGAGAGAGAGAGAGAGAGAGAGAGAGAGAGAGAGAGAGAGAGAGGTCCATACAAAGTGAAATGAGAATGATATATGAGATGAAGCCTTATTGATTAAATTAAAGAATTGGAAAAGGAGAGAGAGAGAGAGAGAGAGAGAGAGAGAGAGAGAGAGAGAGGTCCATACAAAGTGGAAATGAGAGATGATATATGAGATGAAGCCTTATTGATTAAATTAAAGAATTGGAAAAGGAGAGAGAGAGAGAGAGAGAGAGAGAGAGAGAGAGAGAGAGGTCCATACAAAGTGGAAATGAGAGATATGATATATGAGATGAAGCCTTATTGATTAAATTAAAGAATTGGAAAAGGAGAGAGAGAGAGAGAGAGAGAGAGAGAGAGAGAGAGGTCCATACAAAGTGGAAATGAGAGATATGATATATGAGATGAAGCCTTATTGATTAAATTAAAGAATTGGAAAAGGAGAGAGAGAGAGAGAGAGAGAGAGAGAGAGAGAGAGAGGTCCATACAAAGTGGAAATGAGAGATATGATATATGAGATGAAGCCTTATTGATTAAATTAAAGAATTGGAAAAGGAGAGAGAGAGAGAGAGAGAGAGAGAGAGAGGAGAGAGAGAGAGAGAGAGAGGTCCATACAAAGTGGAAATGAGAGATATGATATATGAGATGAAGCCTTATTGATTAAATTAAGAATTGGAAAAGGAGAGAGAGAGAGAGAGAGAGAGAGAGAGAGAGAGAGAGAGGTCCATACAAAGTGGAAATGAGAGATATGATATATGAGATGAAGCCTTATTGATTAAATTAAAGAATTGGAAAAGGAGAGAGAGAGAGAGAGAGAGAGAGAGAGAGAGAGAGAGAGAGAGGTCCATACAAAGTGGAAATGAGAGATATGATATATGAGATGAAGCCTTATTGATTAAATTAAAGAATTGGAAAAGGAGAGAGAGAGAGAGAGAGAGAGAGAGAGAGAGAGAGAGGTCCATACAAAGTGGAAATGAGAGATATGATATATGAGATGAAGCCTTATTGATTAAATTAAAGAATTGGAAAAGGAGAGAGAGAAGAGAGAGAGAGAGAGAGAGAGAGAGAGAGAGAGGTCCATACAAAGTGGAAATGAGAGATATGATATATGAGATGAAGCCTTATTGATTTAAATTAAAGAATTGGAAAAGGAGAGAGAGAGAGAGAGAGAGAGAGAGAGAGAGAGAGAGAGGTCCATACAAAGTGGAAATGAGAGATATGATATATGAGATGAAGCCTTATTGATTAAATTAAAGAATTGGAAAAGGAGAGAGAGAGAGAGAGAGAGAGAGAGAGAGAGAGAGAGAGGTCCATACAAAGTGGAAATGAGAGATATGATATATGAGATGAAGCCTTATTGATTAAATTAAAGAATTGGAAAAGGAGAGAGAGAGAGAGAGAGAGAGAGAGAGAGAGAGAGAGAGAAGGTCCATACAAAGTGGAAATGAGAATGATATATGAGATGAAGCCTTATTGATTAAATTAAAGAATTGGAAAAGGAGAGAGAGGAGAGAGAGAGAGAGAGAGAGAGAGAGAGAGGTCCATACAAAGTGGAAATGAGAGATATGATATATGAGATGAAGCCTTATTGATTAAATTAAAGAATTGGAAAAGGAGAGAGAGAGAGAGAGAGAGAGAGAGGAGAGAGAGAGAGAGGTCCATACAAAGTGGAAATGAGAGATATGATATATGAGATGAAGCCTTATTGATTAAATTAAAGAATTGGAAAAGGAGAGAGAGAGAGAGAGAGAGAGAGAGAGAGAGAGAGAGAGAGGTCCATACAAAGTGGAAATGAGAGATATGATAATATGAGATGAAGCCTTATTGATTAAATTAAAGAATTGGAAAAGGAGAGTGAGAGAGAGAGAGAGAGAGAGAGAGAGAGAGAGAGATTTACAGTACTTATTATAAGGCGTGGTAGGAATTTTGAGTTTGTTTGTTTAACAAGTTAACATGTTGAAAGCTTGACGGTTTCCTTTTTAATGGTTAATAATTTAAAGTTCGCTCCTAAATAGGACAATACTCTATTTAGACACATAATGAGTAAAGCAGGTTTGTCCTCTATGGTGTTCCAATTTGATGAGCGAATTAAACTTTCCGTAAATAGGAGACAGACGGCTGATGTAAATTCTAAGTTTTTTTTTTTTTTTTTTTTACATTACGAACTCTCGTAATTTATAGCCCTTTCCACACGATATAACTGTTCCTACAAATCGACGTTCTTTCATTTAAGATGTATAGTGTTATTTTTTCATATATTCATTAAACATCACCGTTATTATTCTCATTATGGCTATTAGTATTACTGTAAAATAATTGGCAAATATTCAAAAAGTACCTGTTTAAATGAGCATATATTTTCTTAGTAAATATACACAGACTTAAGATGGTTCATGAATGGGGAAAACAGAGTAGAATGACTATCTGTGGGAGAACAGAACAATACTTCTATGCATATATAAGAGATAGAAAATAGAATACCTATAAATGTGGGCAAAAAAGAATAAAATGCTCTTATGTGAGAAAACGGAACACAATACCATATCTTCCATGACATTCTACAGATATAGATGAGATTAGAATAAGGTGTTTTCCTTTTTACACGGACATTAGGAAAAGCAAAGATTGTTTTCAGTTAATCTTGAAAAAATAAAGTTATACGTACTATACACCCCAACTCGACACTAGATAGTAATAGAACATTGAATAAAAAATTTAAAGTTTCCGTCGATATGGGAAATAAAAGAATAACCAGAACCAAAATTTAAACAATGACCATGAGACCTTATTCAAAATACATTGCTAGGTTCCAAAAGTGTTAATAAGAAATGAACAAAACATAGCTAAAATTAAAGAAAAAAAAATAAAGATTACGAAACCCTTTTACCATTCGAAGGACATTGAAATCAAGTCAGGAATAACATGCATATTGTTGGGTATAGTGGAAAGCTACTCTCTCTCTCTCTCTCTCTCTCTCTCTCTCTCTCTCTCTCTCTCTCCCGACCAAACAACACCAATAACGTTGCAGTAGTGACGTCACTGCTAGGAACTCTTTCTGTCAGTCCGTTTTCTATATCTCATTATTATTATTATTATTATTATTATTATTATTATTATTATTATTATTATTATTTGCTAAGCTACAACCCTAGTTGGAAAAGCATGATGCTATAAGCCCTAGGGCTCCAACAGGGAAAATAGCCCAGTGAGGAAAGGAAATAAGGAAAAACTAGAAAAGTTTAAGAACAATAATAACATTAAGATAAATCTTTCATTTCTAAACTATAAAACTTGAAAATAACAAGAGGATAAAAACTTTAAAATAACAAGAGGAAGAGAAACAAAATAGAATAGTGTGCCCGAGTGTACCCTCAAGCAAGAAAACTCTAACCCAAGACAGTGGGAAGACCATGGTACAGAGGCTAAGTCACTACCCAAGACTAGAGAACAATGGAGGAGAAGGGCTGTATACCATAGCTAAAGAGTCTCTTCTACCCTAGCCAAGAGGAAAGTATACCTGTCTCTTTAAGAGGCACATGCACGTGAGTTGGGCCTTTTTCCCTTAGTTTTCATTTCAATAAAAAGAAAACCAGAGGTTCCACAAATGTTCCCACAACACCAGTTAAATCCACAGTGCCTACTACTAATTTAAGTGAATTCTGTGTTTACGTCACACCAGCCGAGTCACGCCCTTTGTGCAATTTTGGACTTGTTTAGTGCTCTGTTGGGTTTACATCTCACATATCCTTTTGGCCTTGACCCCAGATGGACTCCCAGTTCATCACCGTTACTCTTTTACAGCTGAACTCCCAGCTCATTAGCGTTATGCTGGAATCAAACTGGTCATTTCTTGCTTTATGTTTTCGCCAACCTCCAGCTGATGCTCTTGAGCAAATGTGTTTTAGAGTCACACTACGATATCGCAGTTCGAGGAGCAAATAAGAAAAAGTGTAAACAAAACCGATCAGCTGACATCATCATAACATTCAGAAATGTTCTGTTACTGTAATATGTATTCTCGAAATATTAAGTGAATTGAAGAATTCTATAACTACCACAGGATGAACAAAGCAGATTTTTTATTATCTCTTGAGGCTTGTTGGACCCAAGATTGCCAAGCAGGAGCACGTCCTATTTGCAGCAGCCATGTTGTTTATATACATCCAAAGTCATGGTCGCAGTTTGTGCTCGCTGCTTCCGGTCCTGTCCAAAAGCAAATATCTCGAGCAAAAAGCTCCCGGTTTCCCATTTTCCGGCATCAACGACTCGCTGATGGCGAAAAAAGCCCTAGTGTGATACCAGCTTTATTCTTTCACAGCTAGGATGACTGGCAGAACGGCAAGTTTGGAGACTAAACGTCACAAATGTTATATCATCACTTTACTACTGTTATTCTGATCCTGAAAGGTCAGGCAGTAAACAAATTTAATTACATCAGACACACACACACACACACACACACAAATAAATAAATAAATTTAATAATATCCATTTGTTCTTTTCATAAATACGCACAAACGTACACATGTACACATAATTCACACGGAAACATCTACAGGCAAGAAAACCCTCTGAGCCTACTGGAAACCTAATTAGGTCTGTCTCATTCTATCAACTTCCTTATGCCTTTTAAATTGGGTCTGGGTAACGGCCTAAGAAGAGGAAGAAGAAAAAAGGGAGAATCAGCTCTAGGATTGAGGGATGGGGGAAGGAAATGAATAGGAAAAGGAGACGTTGAAAAGAAAGAAGGATGGAACCAGAGTAGGGGAATGGAAAGGAGTGATAATTAGGAAGATAGTGAGTCATGAGGTCATAGAAAAGAAGGATAAGTATCAAAAGTGGAATAGTAAGAAGAATGGGAGGATGATGGGAGAAATCATGATAAAAAATAGAAGGAAAAGAAGCAAAAGTGGAAATTGTAGCAAGAAGAGGATAATGGAAGAAAATGGTGAGTAAAAATACAGGAAAAGTAGCAATATGGAAATGTAAGAAAGAGGAGGATGATAGAAGAAAAAAGTGAGTAAATGTAAGTAAGAGGAGGATGATAGAAGAGAAATAGTGAGTAAAAATAGAAAGAAAACTAGCGAAAAGGAAGCGTAAGAAACAAGGGGAGGATGATTGATGAAAATATGGAGTAAAAATAGAAGACGACGGAGGAGAAGACGAAGAAAAAGGAGTGGAAAAACGAAAAAGTGGACGAATAATTTGAAGAACGGCGAGCATACGACTAAGATGAGAAAGAAAAGACGTAAAAGATGTCTGGAAAGACAACGAAAAAACTGATTAACGATAAGAAGAAGAAGAAGAAGAGAAGAAGAAGAAGAAGAGAAGAAGAAGAAGAAGAAGGAAGAAGAAGAAGAAGAAGAAACAGGTGAGATTGGGGGATGGGCAATGATCTGGGAGGAGAAAAAATAAGTAATGACATTTTCTAATCAAAAGCTTTTGCGGATCATGCCGTTCTTTTGGAGAGACTTGGAGGATAAGGAACCTTCTACTGTTGAGAGAGAGAGAGTCCTTTTGGAGAGACTTGGAGGATAAGGAACCTTCTACTGTTGAGAGAGAGAGAGTCCTTTTGGAGAGACTTGGAGGATAAGGAACCTTCTACTGTTGAGAGAGAGAGAGTCCTTTTGGAGAGACTTGGAGAGAGAGAGAGAGTCCTTTTGGAGAGACTTGGGGATAAGGAACCTTCTACTGTTGAGAGAGAGAGAGAGAGAGAGAGAGAGAGAGAGAGAGAGAGAGAGAGTTTTTCAAAATCATAGTAGATAATTCCAGATTGAAATCTGAGAAGAGTAATAATAAAATTGAAATGAGAGAGAGAGAGAGAGAGAGAGAGAGAGAGAGAGAGAGAGAGTCTTCTTCAAAATCAGAGTAGATAATTCCAGACTGAATTCTAACAAGATTGGTAATAAAATAAAATGAGAGAGAGAGAGAGAGAGAGAGAGAGAGAGAGAGAGAGTTATAATTTAAGCTTTA
>NC_090738.1:117311004-117321004 GCF_036898095.1 Palaemon carinicauda | reverse complement strand
AGACCAATAGGTTCCCCTAACACCTCATCCTTAGCTCAAAAAGATGGTGAAAATGTTTAGAAAATAAAATAAAATAAGATTATTGTGGAATACAAAAAGAAGGTAAATGATGACAATAAGAGTTTGAATATAAGAAAGAAGATTAAAGCGAATAAAGAGTGGATCTACAAGGAATATAACAAAGAAAAAAAAATAATGAATAACTAGATCTCTGAATAAAAGATGTAAATGTAAAGTGAATTCCGTATCTGTGCCCTTGTAGCAAATTTTAGGAAAATTAGTCAGATTATGAAAATTAGTTAAGTGAATATTTAAAAAAATTAGTTAAGCGAATATTTTTAAAATAAGTTTAGTGAAGAGTCGAAAAAGATTTAAGCAAATATTTTGAAAATGAATTAAGCGAATATTTTGAAAATTGGTTGAAGCAAATATTTAAAAATTGGTTAAGCGAATATTTAGAAAATGAAATGAGTGAATATTTTGAAAAATTTTTAAGCAATTATTTTGAGAATTAGTTAAGCAAATATTTTGAGAATTAGTTAAGCAAATATTTTGAGAATTAGTAAAGCAAATATTTTGAGAATTAGTAAAGCAAATATTTTGAGAATTAGTTAAGTGAATATTTTGAAAATCAGTTACATTGTATGAATTTCTAAGAGTTTCATTGGAAATTAATTTGTCTAGCTAAGGTGTAAAAAGACGTCGCCAAATCTCCCCTATATAATAAAGAGCAAGTGTCTCGATATGTGTATATATATATATATATATATATATACTGCATATATATAAATATATATATTTATATGTATAAATATATATATTTATATATATAAATATATATATTTATATATTTATACTGTGTGTATATATATATATATATATATATATATTATATCTTTCCGGGGACGCTGAGCTCTCCCCATCCCTCGGGTAGGGGGGAAAGTGGGAGTAGTCGTACAATGGTGAGAGGGAAGTGCGTTACTTCTCTTGTAGTTTATTCATTTCTTTAGTTGCTTTCCTCACTCAGCTATTTTTTCTTCTTGTCAGAGCCCTTGGGCTTATATAGCATTCTGCTTTCCAAACTAGAGGTGTAGCTTAGCTAGCAATAACAACAACAACAACAAAAATAATACTCATAATGTATCTAAAATTTAGCCATCATTACTGACGGGTCGCGCACACTATAATACAGATTAAACTATACCAGATTATTATTATTATTATTATTATTATTACTTGCTAAGCTACAACCCTAGTTGAAAAAGCGGCATGCTATAAGCCCAGGGGCTCCAATGGGGAAAATAGCTCAGTGAGGAAAGGAAACGGAGAAATATAAAATATTTTAAGAACAGCAACAAGATTAAAATAAATATCTCCTATATAAACTATAAACTTAAAAAAATCAAGAGGAATAGAAATAAGATGGAATAGTGTGACCGAGTGTACCCTCAAGCAAGAGAACTCTAACCCAAGACAGTGGAACCATGGTACAGAGGCTATGGCACTACCCAAGATTAGAGAACAATGGTTTGATTTTGGAGTGGCCTTCTCCTAGAAGAGCTGCTTACCATAGCTAAAGAGTCTCTTCCACCCTTACCAAGAGGAAAGCGGCCACTGAATAATTACAGTGCAGTAAGAAGAAATTCTTTGGTAATCTCAGTGTGTCAGGTGTATGAGGACAGAGGAGAATATGTAAAGAATAGGCCAGATTATTCGGTGTGTGCGTGTGTAGGCAGAGGGAAAATGAACCGTAACCAGAGAGAAGGATCCAATGTACTACTGTCTGGCCAGTCAAAAGACCTCATAAAGAATCCAGAAAAAGCTACAATCGATTAAATAAGCCAGCATAAAATGGGACAAAGTCTAACTAAAGGAGGTCGATCGTTAATATCCTAGCGGGTTGCACCCACACGGCAAATAAGGATGCATTGTGGCCTTCCATTCTCATTTAATGGAGGCGTCTGGCAATTGAACCGCACTCGAGAGGGATTTCCGAAGGTAAAATCACTTCAGAGGACAATCCATTGGGCCATTACACAATTAACTGCCTGTTTTATTCGCCTCCGAATCTATTTGTTGTTGAGTCTGTTCCCGAGATAAAGATTTGGTATCGAAACCCGAATGTTAAAAAATACACGAATGGGCTGACGTTAAGTGTGCAAAATATTTGGTGTGATATATAATTTTTGAGAGAGAGAGAGAGAGAGAGAGAGAGAGAGAGAGAGAGAGAGAGAGGGAGCTAAATTAAAGTAAAATCTATTTGTTGTTGACTCTGTTGCCGAGATAAAGATTTGGTATCGAAACCTGAATGTTAAAAATAACATGAATGGGCTGACGTAAGTGTGCAAAAGATTTGGTATAATATATATGATTTTTGAGAGAGAGAGAGAGAGAGAGAGAGAGAGAGAGAGAGAGAGCGCTTTAGGTAAATCTGTTTGTTGCTGATTGCTACAGAGATAAAGTCTTGGTACAGATACTCATGATGTTTAAAGATATGAAAGACCTAACATGAGTGTGCAAAAGATTTGGTTTAATAAATGATTTTGAGAGAGAGAGAGAGAGAGAGAGAGAGAGAGAGAGAGAGAGAGAGAGAGATTGTTGTTGACTGTTCCGAGATTGAAACAAACATGAATGAGCTAACGTAAGTGTGAAAATGATTTGGTATAATATATAACTTTTTAGAGAGAGAGAGAGAGAGAGAGAGAGAGAGAGAGAGAGAGAGAGCTAAATTTAAGGAAAATCTATTTGTTGTTGACTGCTTCCGAGATAAAGATTTGGTATCGAAACTCAGAATGTTAAAAAAAAATGAATGAGCTAAGGTAAGTGAACAAAAGATTTGGTTTAATAACTAATTTTGCTATATATATATATATATATATATATATACATACTTATTTGTTGTTGACTCTGTTCTTGATATTGTCTTGGTATCGAAACTCAAGATGCTAAAATCAGTGAATGGATTATCATAAGTGGGCAAAAGATTCAGTATAATAAATCACTTCAGAGAGAGAGAGAGAGAGAGAGAGAGAGAGAGAGAGAGAGAGAGAGCCAAATGAAAGTATTTTTCGCCCACAAAAGTCTTCTAGCATGAGGATGGAGGATGCCGTTAGCCCAAAACATTGATCCAAATAAGGCCCGGAGAATTAACCACATTTCTCACAAGAGCACCAAATTTTCTCCTCTGGAAGAAAATTAAGAAGAGAATGAGGAGGAGGAATACAGATAAATGTCTTCTTTTAACAAACTACTATCGCTCCTTGTTTCTCTCCCTTTCCAAAAATGACCTATCCGAAAATGCTGAACTATCACTCGTGAACCGAATACTTAAAAGTATTATTTTCTCTTAGGATTTTCAGGATAGAGGAAAAAAGGTAGTAATAATCAGTAAAAGGTATCAGGGTGCAATATAAATATAAGACCAACTTCCCAAATACGGTAGCAGAATGCTAAGTAAAGTACATTTTTAGAGTTCTCTTGCTTGAGACTCAGGCACACTATTCTATTTAATTTTCGTCCTCTTGTTTTGTTATAGTATTTATAGTTTATTTATGAAATATTTATTTTAATGTTGATACTGCTCTTCAAATACTTAATTTTCCCTTGTTTCC
Organism: Palaemon carinicauda; assembly: GCF_036898095.1. Taxonomy (NCBI): domain Eukaryota; kingdom Metazoa; phylum Arthropoda; class Malacostraca; order Decapoda; family Palaemonidae; genus Palaemon; species Palaemon carinicauda. The sequence goes on along the minus strand of NC_090738.1, from coordinate 117,317,393 downwards.
TTTCCTCACTAAGCTATTTTCCCTGTTAGGGCCCCTAAGCTTATAGCATCCTGCTTTTCAAACTAGGGTTATAACTTAGCAATTAACAACAATAATAATAATAATAATAATAATAGGAAATTCTCCGAAAAAATATACAGTTCTCAGCCGTATTTCAGTAAAATACAGGCCACCTTAATTTCTACCCTACTTTGTTATTGTCTTTTTACAGGTTGGTGACCGTAATATCAGTCATTATCGTCAATATATCCGATTATAAAACGTCAAATGCCTGGCAACATTTATTCCAGAATTTTTACCGTTTTTTACGGCAAATTTTTACGTGTATGCGGATACATATTGGGGTACCAGGATATAAGGCTCATAGATCTCGGATCGAGGGTTTTTTTTACTAGATGGCATGAAGACGTCTACTGTCTACATGACTCCCTTCCACAGAATGAAATCAGAATGCCACAAAGGATTCCACCAACCGAAGCAAGCGACTCATTAAGAATTTTAAGCAGGACGTGATAGGTGTGCTGTTGAAAGGAAAAAATATCCAGCAGGGTTTTAGAGGGAAGGAATGTCATGAAGGATTTTATCAACCGAAGGACGCGAATCATAATAGTCCATGAGCCAGACAAGATATCGGTACCACCTCTGGTGGCAAAACTTTTTTAGCACCAATTTGTAGATTGGGTCCCTATAAGTACATTTAAATGTGATAACCTCTTCAACGGAGTAGCTTAATATATTTTTAGGCCACTCAAAGTTTTTGCTATTATTTTTCATTTGTTTTTATCTATTTTATTTTATTCTATTTTTACAACCTTTGTAATTTGTTGTAAAAGTGGGGATTTTCTGTCAATAATTGGTGTGTGAACCCATGATAAAGTTGGAAGATAAGACTACTGTATTTAGATTGAGTTTTTCTTCAGATTTTCAGCAGTTGAAGACATTTTTAAAGATATTCCTTTCAGAATTTTCATTTTTTCCGGAATGCTAAGAAGTAGATGATGTAGGTAAGATTCTCAATCAAAATGTGCATTCTTTACTCTTTTCAGAGTTTCCATTGAAGTCCGTTAGTTTAAGTCACTTACTCCTAAATCATATTGATGATGATGAAATCCTGTACATAACTGAAGTTATGTGCAGTTAGAATCAAAAGAACGCAGACACCCGTGCGAAATCTTTCGTCAGATGTCTCTAGTGTTCCCATGACAAAACAGAAAAGATGTCGCTCTTCTTACTACTACTATGAAATGGGCGGAGCCCTCTCCAACCTTAACGAATCGAAGATAGCAAAGGGGTGTTTTTGCTAGTGAAAGCATTAGAATTTTACAAATCGAGTTGCCATATTTCATTCTGTTTTATCATTTGACGTTTCGAATATCCACTGCAAATACTGAATACACACATACATACGCATGTATATATATATATATATATATATATATATGTATATATACTGTATATTTATATATATATGTATGTATATATATCATGAATCCGACAAGTCATGTAGAAATTATTGGAGTATCGCAGCTAAACAATGCCTTCCGTTAACATCTACGTTAGATTATTTCGACATTAGTCTTGTTCAAGTCACCGATGAAAGAAAAAGTATATTCAGATATGGTTCGATAAAAAATAATAATAAAAAAAAAACACCATACATGAGTTGCCGGTCTAAATGACATTCAGAGAGAGAGAGAGAGAGAGAGAGAGAGAGAGAGAGAGAGATCCGGCCTGAATACATCGTTTTTAATATATTTGTATTACGTTGGTCAAAATTCACCCGTAACTTTTTGAGTTAGGTTAGTGACAAACAAATAGACAGAGGTGAAAACATGTCCTCCTTGGCAGAGGTATAATAATAATAATAATAATAATAATAATAATAATAATAATAATAATAATAATAATAATAATAATAATAATAATAATAATAATTGGACCAAAACGTAAATTTTGAGAGTTCTGACGAGGTGAATATTGGCCCGCGCACTGAGCCATTTTATAATTTGGAATTGCAAGATATTTCTTTGGATTTATTAAACGTAATTAGTTCTTACCTTCTAAATTCCTGAAATTTATCCATTTATTCAAACCTACCGACATTATTACTACCTATTACTTCCATTCTTGCCTGTTTGCCTTTCAACAATTCCAACTCTTAGTGAGTTAAAGATTCACTTCACGAACATCATGGCTCTAGAGAATGGAGCTTATAATGTTTCTCAAGATTATATTTATTTTGAAATTGAGCTTTATGTAAGTGGGTGATATAAACTCGACGCTATATATATAGATATAATTATATATATATATATATATATATACACACACATATATATATATATATTATATATATATATATATATATATTAAACACACCCACACCCACACACACACACACATATATATATATATATATATATGATGAATTTTGCCAGTGGGAAGGGGGGAGCCCAGCCCTGCTAGCGGAAAGGGGGGGAGCCCTTCCCTGCCAGTTGGAAGGGGGGAGCCCCGCCCTACCTGCGGGAAGGGGGGGGGGAGCCCCGCCCTGCCAGCGGGAAGGGGGGAGCCTCGCCCTGCCATCAGGAAGGAGGTAGCCCCGCCCTGCCAGGGGTAAGGGGGGGAGCCCCGCCCTGCCAGCGGGAAGGGGGGAGCCCCGTGCTGCCAGCGGGAAGGGGGGAGCCCCGCCCTGCCAGCGGGAAGGGGGAAGCCCCGTCCTGCCAGCGGGAAAGGGGGAGCCCCGCCCTGCCAGTGGGAGGGGGGAGCCCCGCTCTGCCAGCGGGAAGGGGGGAGCTCCGCCCTGCCAGTGGGAAGGGGGCAGTCCCACCCTGCCAGCGGGAAGGGGGGGGGGGGAGCCCCACCCTGCCAGTGGGAAGGGCTAGCAAGAAGGGGGCCAGCCCTGCCCAGCCAAGAATAGAGTTCCTGCATCTAGCTTATTTTTAAAAAAAAAACATGAAGGGTGGAATCAGGAAGGCAGTCATGAAAAGCAAAACAAGAATCTTGAAGACTTCTTCTTTCTCTCCATGAGGAAGAAGTCTTCAAGGTACTTGCTTTGAAGACTTCTTCCTCATGGAGAGAAAGAAGTCTTCAAGATTCTTGTTTTGAAAACTTCTTTCTTCTAAGAAGAAAGGGATCAGCGAAAAGTGGAATCAGGAAGGCAGTCATGAAAAGCAAAACAAGAATCTTGAAGACTTCTTCTTTCTCTCCATGAGGAAGAAGTCTTCAAGGTACTTGCTTTGAAGACTTCTTCCTCATGGAGAGAAAGAAGTCTTCAAGATTCTTGTTTTGAAGACTTCTTTCTTCTAAGAAGAAAGGGATCAGCGAAAAGTGGAATCAGGAAGGCAATCATGAAAAGCAAAACAAGAATCTTGAAGACTTCTTCTTTCTCTCCATGAGGAAGAAGTCTTCAAAATACTTGCATTGAAGACTTCTTCTTTCTCATGGAGAGAAAGAAGTCTTCAAGATTCTTGTTTTGAAGAATTCTTTCTTCTAAGAAGAAAGGGATCAGCGACAAGTGGAATCAGGAAGGCTGTCATGAAAAGCAAAACAAGAATCTTGAAGACTTCTTCTTTCTCTCCATGAGGAAGAAGTCTTCAAGATTCTTGTTTTGAAGACTTCTTCTTCCTCATGGAGAGAATGAAGAAGTCTTCTAGATTCTTGTTTTGAAGACTTCTTTCTTCTAAGACGAAAGGGATCAACGACAAGTGGAATCAGGAAGGCAGTTATAAAAAGCTAAACAAGAATTTTGAAGACTAATAACTGATTTATTTGAAAGGATTCGGACAGAAAATGCAGGAAGAGGGAGACAGGAAGTAGAACGGGAGAGAAGAAATAAAGTATCCGAAAAGGAGAACTAGTTATTATTTGTTGATCACTTTACGATTGTGCGGATTTGAAATGAGAAAGTAAAGTCCATAATGTTGAAGATCCAAAATTAAAGATTGTGCAGAATAAGGCGGAAACTACACAGAAGTAGAGAATATTGAAGGACCAGAGAAAGCTAAAATTCTTCAATCTGAAGTAATTTTTTTTCCTCTAAAAGGAAGAACTTTTAAGGAGAGACACTCCCATTGGACATCTTCCTGTTAGCACGTGCTTATAAGAAAAATAATTATCTAGGACCAACGAAGGAACGGCTTTGGGATTGGAGATTTTTGGTTTATTGCGCCCCGGATTTGAAATTCGGGCTCCAGCTTCAGTCGTCATTTTGTGTCAGACTCATCATCATCTGTCTGTCATCAGTGTTCGTGTCATCCAACACAAGTAACAGCTTTTAAAAGATACAACCAGCGCTCCGTTCCCCTTACGGGCTACCAACACAAGGGGCCGTGGTCCGCCTTGTATATAGGCGAGTCAATCTAAATCATTATCATCAGGAGAGGAAATTTGAGACACGAGACCTCTTACGTATAAAAAGGATATTTTAACTGCAAAGGGATCAATGGTTCAATTGGGTTCCGTCGTTATGAAACGCCTTCAAGATGTTCGTCAAAAGAAATTCGACCAAGAAACGCAACGGCAGGAGGAGAGAACTGGCCAAACGAATACTCTGAGGAAAGATGACTCGGACGATGATTATGATGATGATAAAAATGATTAAAACTAATATTTTTGTCGATATATGTACAAAAAAACCATAAAGTTAACAAGAACATGAAGCTATATTGTTGTGCATATAGCTTGCTTATGGTATACAATGGACATGCGTAAATAACGTCTGCTTGAACAATAATACTATTCCCTATCTGTTTCCTATAGTGATATTATGTATGCATTCTTTTATACCACATAAAAGGGGCACATGGTATAGTTTGTGGCTTTGATTTTGTCTTCCCTTCTATGTATACATAGCGTAGTCTGTTTCAGTGTATTATGCTAGTTAATAAGGCAGATGTAAAAACGCAACTAGTAAAATTGCACGGCGAAGTTGGTATGCGGATCGGACCAGAACCGCCAAATATTTCTAATTTGATTTTTAATTTTCAGGGAAACAGCAGTTACTGTTAAGAATGTGTCTCTCACATTGACAAGTAAGTCCTTGAAATGTCTGATCATGCCTTAAGCAGCCAAATAGGATGTGATGCATCTGAAGTGTATTGTTTAAATTTTGTGGGACAAGAACTTGCCCCACCCCCTAATCTTTCCTCTTGAGCTGTTTTACCTAAAAAAACAACAAAAAATGACACAGAACCAATATAATTAGGTATCTATGGGTCTAGTTTCTTTATAAATACACAAATACATGTAGCCAATACCTGATATCCAGTCAATAGAAATATATAAACTAGGTATTACCAGCTAAAGGGGAAAAATCCAAGTTTTTGAGTTAACAGGGTGATATTATTTAACGGCTCATAACCATACTTAATCTACCACAAAGCAATGGTTATCACATGAAAATATTAGCGGTAGGTATGTATCTTTCTAAAAATCAACACTAGGATTTGCCACCCTGGGTGGTACCAATTACTGAAAAATCTGGTCCTGGCTCATGGACTATAAAGGATCTAAGGGTTGTTGTGGCCCTAATTGACAACGTCTCTGCCTGGTGATCGCCTGACCGTGGTTCGAGTTCGGCTGAAACTCGTTAGTTCCTTTAGTTTCAGCAAACTCAACATCCTTGTGAGCTAAGAATGGGGGAAGGGTTGGGGGAGCTTATAGGTCTACCTTGCCTAGTCATCAGCAGCCATTGTCTGGCCGTCCCTGATCCTAACTTGGGTAGTGAGGGGAGTTAGGCGCTGAGATATGTATATATGGTCAGTCTCTAGGGCAATATCCTGCTTGATAGGGCAATGTCACTATCCCTTGCCTCTGCCATTCATGAGCGGCCTGTGAAACTTTAATAAACGTGACAGGGACGCCGTTGAAAAGATAAAATATCCTGCAGGGTTTTAGAGGACGTCAAAGATCAAGGGATTAGGATGAAAAAGATTTGATTTCTTACTTGACTCTACCATTAGAGTTCATGAAGGCATTCCAGTCACAAGATTGAACGAAAGAATAGGATTGAACGATATTTCATAAAAGAAGTTTGAAACGGATCTTAACCGCATGTTTCAAGTGGAATGGGTCTTATTAAACGCAAATTTTACTATTAGGCATGTTTATTCGCTAAAATATGTATTTAGCAAATATTGATTTTCTACTAATCTATGGAAAATTATACTAAAATATATACTACAGTATAAGTTGTCTTATATATATACTATACTCAATTTTTTTAATGAGGCGCATTTGCACCGACTCGTTGCGGTGCCCTTTTAGTTCGGAAAAAGTTTCCTGCTACCTGATTGGTTAGAATTATCTTGTCCAACCAATCAGCAATCGGGAAACGTTTCCGAGCTAAAAGGGCACCGCTGCGAGTCCGTGCAAATCTACCTCGCTAAAAA
>NC_090738.1:117296004-117303504 GCF_036898095.1 Palaemon carinicauda | reverse complement strand
TTTAGCTCTGAAAAGTTTCCTGATCGCTGATTGGTTGAACAAGATAATTCTAACCAATCAGATAACAGAAAACTTTTCTGATCCAAAAGGGCACCGCTGCGAGTCGGTGCAAATGCCCCTCATTAAAAAAAAATTGAGTATAGCAAAACATAATCGCAACGAAGTTGGCGAAGGTAAAAATAACGTTGTTTAAATTGGAATTGTATTATCTTCCTACAGAAAAATGCCACTGGGTACAAACTCATCATAATCGAAATAATAAGATTTGCATTGCAATATATCTTGAATTGATAAAAAAAAAAAAAAAAAAACTATGTTTCACTATATAACGATATGAATTTACTGAATAAAACAAATGCTATAAAAAGGAGATTCGTATCCCAAGCCTACCGTGCACATGTCACAACCATGAAGCTATATATGGCTGCTAGAAATTCCCAAGTCAGGCACTTCCTTTTTATTAGAGAGGGGATATATATATATATATATATATATATATATATATATATATATATATATATATATATATATATATATATATATATAAAACGTTATCACCAGCCATTACTAGTCCACAGCAGAACAAAGGCCTCAGACATGTCCTTTAACGCGCGTCTGATTATGGTCTCTCTCTCTCTCTCTCTCTCTCTCTCTCTCTCTCTCTCTCTCTCTCTCTCTCTCTCTCTCTCTCTTCCTATATATATATATATATATAATATATTACTACAGTAAATAAGAATCTTTCATCAACTCTCTCTCTCTCTCTCTCTCTCTCTCTCTCTCTCTCTCTCTCTCTCTCTGAGAGGGAAACCTTTGTTCCGAACGGGTTCTCATTACCTTTCGACATCCTCCATCTTTCACGAAATGAAAACTCCTGAAACAGGCAAACGGGCGGTTTTGACCAATGGCCCCTACACGACACGTCATTCTCACCCGGACCTCATTCTCCAATTAAACGCGCCCTGCCACTTTTAGACAGAGCTTATGGTCTGGGGGGGAACTTGAGATTGCACAGTGAACCGATGCGTCAGTCTGTTAGCAGAGTCGTAGAGCAGACGTTGAAATCAATATGTGATTTTTAGGATATTTCATATCGATTATAGGTATATCGCCATCATCCTAAGACGTTACTATGGTCTGGGGGGAACTGCATAGTGAACCGATGCGTCAGTCTGTTAGCCGAGTCGTAGAGCAGAGGTTGAAATGAATATATGATTCTCAGGACATTTTACTTTAATTATAAGTATATCATCATTCTTAGCCGTTACTAGTCACAGAACAAAGGCCTCAGACATGCCCTTCCACTTGTGTTTGTTTATGGTCTTCCTATGCCAGTTTAAACCCGCAAACTTTTAGTTCGTCAATCCATCGTCTTCTCTTCCTTCCCACACATCTTTTGCAATCTCTTGGGATCAATTCAATGCAGGAGTTTTAAGACATTTTACATTAATTATTGGTATATCATCATTCTCAGCCGTTACTAGTCCACTGCAACTAAAGGCCTCAGAAGTCCTTCTACTAGTTTGTTTATGGTTTTTCTATGCCAGTCCACACCCGCAAACTTTCTTAGTTCCTCAATCCATCGTCTTCTTTTCCCTCCCCTGCTTCTTTTGCAATATATAAAGGACCATTCACTGTATGATTCATTGGGCATTTCAAATTAATTATAGGTATATCGTCATCATCACCATCACTTGCTAGTTCACTGCAGAATAAAAACCCCAGACATGTCCTCCACTTGCGTCTGTTAACGATTTGTGCCAGTCCACACCCGCAAACAATCTTAGTCCGTCAATCCATTGTCTTCCCTTAATTCTTTTGGATTCTCTTGAGACCCATTCAATGTATGATTCTTAAGGCATTTTACATTAACTATAGGTATATGATCATCATCATCAGCCGTTACTAATCTACGGCAAAATAAGGGCCTCAGTCATATCCTACAATTCGTGTCTGTTTATGATCTTTTTATGCCCGTTTATACCAGCAAAATTTTCTCATTTCGTCACACCATCGTCCTCTCTTCCTTCCCATGCTTCTTTTGCGATCTCTAAGGACCCTTTCTGTTATTCTCAATGTCCATCTATTATGTCATTCTCATCATATGTAATGCCCATGTCCAATCATTTTTCTTACATGTTAGAATATCCTTTACTTTATAAGTCGTGAATTTATTGCACGTATTCTAAAAGACATTTTAAGCTTTCTTCTTCAATATTGAGCTGTTTTTTTCATAGGCTCAATATTTAGGATGAGATTTTCTCGTGTCATCTAATTTATTAGTAAAGCAAATAGAGACTTAATTGTAGTTTCATGGGTTAATGTTTAAAAAAGATAATCACGAACCAAAATTTCAGCATAAATGCAGTATTACCCACCTTAAAAAAAAAAAAAAAAAAAAAAAAAAAAAACATTTTAAAAGATGATGAAAAATTGCATGTGTGAGAGAGAGAGAGAGAGAGAGAGAGAGAGAGGAGGAGAGAGAGAGAGAGAGAGAGAGAGAGAGAGAGAGAGAGAGAGAGAGAGAGAGAGAGAGAGAGAGGTGGGGCAGAAAAGATCTAAGCAAGAATAGGAATATAAATAACTGAGAGTAGGAGAAGAGTTTCTCTATATGAGAGAGAGAGAGAGAGAGAGAGAGGGAGAGAGAGAGAGAGAGAGAGAGAGAGAGAGAGAGAGAGAGAGAGAGAGAGAGAGAGTGTTGGGGGGAAGAAAAAATCTAAGCAATAGGAATATAAATAACTGAGTAGGAGAAGAGTTTCTCTATGAGAGAGAGAGAGAGAGAGAGAGAGGAGAGAGAGAGAGAGAGAGAGAGAGAGAGAGAGAGAGAGAGAGAGAGAGAGAGAGAGAGAGGTGGGGGAAGAAAAAAATCTAAGCAAGAATAGGAACATAAATAAATGAGAGTAGGAGAAGTTTCTCTATATGAGAGAGAGAGAGAGAGAGAGAGAGAGAGAGAGAGAGAGAGAGAGAGAGAGAGAGAGAGAGAGAGAGAGAGAACACAATTACTCTAGATTGACAGATACAAGATATATTGACAGTTTTGCCTTGGGATTTACGGACAGCGAGTAGCCAGGGCTGACAGCCGGGGAAATGAAAACTGATAAAGTTAGACACTTGGACGGAGAGGCAAATCAATCACTGATGGATGGAGAGAGAATTCTAAGGGTATTATTCCTCTCTTGATAAGTTTGACACCTCGCACTGGAGGTATTATTAATATCATTATTAATAGAATTATTGTTTTCATTCACGAATTAAACGGACTCTTAAGTTTAAAGTTTAAAGGCCGGTCATGAATGGCAGAGGCAAGGGGCAGTGACAATGGAATGGCAAAACAATGCTCTAGAGACTGACCCTATATAATATATAATAGTATATATATATATATATATATATATATATATATATATATATATATATATATATATATATACATATATATATATATGTATATATATAATATATATATTCAGTGCCCAAGCCCCTTCTCCATCCAACTTAAGACCAGGGAGGGCCAGGTAATGGCTGCTGATGACTTAGCAGGTAGACGTATAGACTCCCCAGGCCATGGCCTACCAAGACTGCTCTAGAGACTGACCATATACACATATGATCAGTTCCCAAGCTGCTTCTCCATACAACTTAGGACCAGGGAGGGCCAGGCAATGGCTGCTGATGACTTAGCAGGTAGACGTATAGACTCCCCAGGCCATGGCCTACCAAGACAATGCTCTAGAGACTGACCATATTTACATATGATCAGTGCCCAAGACCCTTCTCCATCCAACTTAAGACCAGGGAGGGCCAGGCAATGGCTGCTGATGACTTAGCAGGTAGACGTATAGACTCCCGAAAAAATCCCAATCCTTTGCTCACAAGGATGGTGGGGTTGCAGACATAAGTAAAAAAATGACAGAACATTTCAAAAGCAATTTTCTTAGCAACATCAATTGTCTTACCGGAATTTTGTGTTGGATTTTTTGTTTCCTTGATACTATTTACCTTTTAATTCTGAAGTTTTTGGGTTACGTTATACCTTCCAACTGGTTTTATCCGTTTTCCTTGTAATACACATTTCGTTCATATCAACATTCTATTCCATAGCTAATGTCAGTAGACTAATGTGTCCCTTTTTTTCTTTTTATATATTTCCTTGCATTAAAGCTTAGTTCTTACTAGAATTCCCGTCTTTTAATGAATAGTTTTTTTGGCTATTTCTACTTTCCTCATGACTGTCACCATTAGCGAGGGGATGTTTAGATTAAAATTGGAAAGCAAATCTGAGTTATGTATACGGTAAACATTATCTCTGACCCTTCTTTTAATTTCGACATCGTGTCCTAGGGATAACGCTTACTGTCTGTCCAAAGTACGTGTATTCATTAACAATCACTAGAGGTTCGTTCATAACCCTTATTTGTTGTCTCTGCATGTTCATTGTACATCATCTTAGTTTTACTCATACTCATTTTCAGTCCTGCATTTCTGCTTTTTTCTATCCATATCTTCTATCATCTTTTGCAATTTCTTCTATGATTCAGTAAAGACAACTGTCATCTGCAAATCGTTAGTTGCTGAGATATTCCCCATTAATATCAATACCTACATTTTCCCAATCTTAAGTTCTAAAAACTTCTAGGCATTAACTAAACGTATGAATTTGGGCCAAACGGCTCTGTGCTAGGGCCGGAAGGCCATTCATCTCCGATGGAGAACTGTGTATAAAACTCTAAAGCTGTACAGTTGATTCCATTAATTCCGTTACACTACATGAGAAGCTAAGGATACGTCTGACAGCTGTACATTGTAGCAAGTAACGCTGTGTCCAGCAAAAGAAAAATGATTGGTAACGCTTCCTGTAAAACAAAGTCTCTAAGCTAGATGTATAGACAAATATTGTTACTTGCTTATCATCACTTCGTAAATTTAATAAAAAATGCTGTTGATCACGTGTTTACAAGCTCCGCGACTTTTCAGTGAGGCAGAATTGCACCGACTCGCAGGGGTGCCCTTTTAGCTCGGAAAAGTTTCCTGCTATCTGATTGGTTAGAATTATCTTGCCCAACCAATCAGCGACCAGGAAACTTTTCCGCGCTAAAAGGGCACCGCTGCGGGTCGGTGCAAATCTGCCTCGCTAGAAAAAAAAAAAATGACTATAGTTTCCCGTGAGTTGTACCGGAATTAATGAAACCAACTGTATCATAAAGTAATAATTATAAAAAAATTGGACGGAAGAAAAGAAAGTGGGAGCGATATATGTCGGTGCATCTGTGGGGGCATAGGAACTCCGGTAGGACTTTTTGGAAGTGCATACAGTACACCACTTGAGTTACACTGACGACACATGACTTTATAGGATAATCTAAAAATCGAATATAATACATAGAAATCAAAATAAAAAAAGGTGAAATAAATATGTTGGAAGAGTGCATCACACTAAAACAAATTTCTAATTAGACATTAAATAGACATTAAAAGGAATGGTAATTCCAAGTAAATGTGTTGGAGGAGATTTAAAAAAAAATAATCATGATTCACATCAATCTAATGTTTTTTCCCTAAGCTTAATTACGCACAGGGGAGGGTAATTTGTACATTGCAATGCCAGCTTGTCAATTCCCCCTTGTTATCATCCATTCAGCTGTTATTCGAAAATAAAGGATTATTTGAAAATGTAAAAGTATGTAAGCCTGCTTACTTCGCTATTATCTATCGTGAATTTAAATATCAATGAAGTAAATAAGTTAGAATTAAAGAACACATTCTGTTAATGCCGCACCATTCAAAATTATCCTAGCTTCTACGAAAATAGTGATAGATCAATATAAATCTGCGGGAAAATATACCCAGATTTCAATACAATGCATTTCTTTTTCTGGCTATAAATACTAATTCCTCCAATTTGGCAATAATCACATTTAATATACCTTTTCGTTAAGGTATATTGAAGTGCGTGTAAATATCATAAGTACAATGCCAAAAAAGGTATGAGGATAAGTAAGGGGGGTTTAGTCATGAAAAAGTTGAAAATACGTGATTTGAATGTCACTTTTAAAAAGGGGATTCTACGTGAATTTTCAATATTTGCAACTCTTCCCTTAGACCTTTTAAAGCTTGCCGATTTTCGGGTAATTCGATTTATTTTCACCGTGACCAACAAAGACCTGTCAAAAAAAAAAAAAAAAAAAAAAAAAAAAAAACACACACACACACACACACTGACGCTTACATCACCCCTACAAAACTTTGTTCATATTTTCCCCTTCGTTTAGGTTAGTGGTTCCAAAACTGGGGGAAATTTCCCACTGGGGGCATATTTGAAGCTTCTAGGGGGGAAATGGTTACACTACCTACTAACTAAAACAAAAGTCCTTTTATTTTTTATTAACTGACTCTATGGCTATGCTTAGTTGTTACTAACTGCTCTCTATCGAATTTACTCTATAATCATGTTTATCAGTATATTTACACATTTGAAAAATAAATTAATAAATAGTCTCAAGTGTGTTTTAACTACGCTTTCCATCATACACATGAAGGGGGAAATCTGGATTGTTGATCTGGGTGCAGGGGGGGGGGGGGAAATGACAGAAAAAAAGTTCTTTCTAAACTTTTAGAAAGATCAGTTGCCTACGTACAACATCCTTAAACTTATTTTCTATAAATACGGATTTTCATCCTTACTCTAGCCACATGTGCAATGAAAATATGTCATATATTTTTCCTTTTAATCTATAAATAAGAAACACACACTATAGGATATTAAAAAAATATCTTTCACTCTATGTTTTTACCTACAAGAGCAGTCACATTCGCACAAAAGTAAATCTGGCGTTTTTTGTTTGTCCTTCCTAATACGAATCTATAACCACAAAAGATGAGCTAACTTTTTTTTTTTGCATAACTTCCATAAAATTTTTGTAATACCCTTGCCCTAGGCCTAGTGAGAACAGACATCCACACAAACAATAAATTGATACTTTATTTTACAACTCTATATACATTTCTTCTTTTCCTGGAGCATTTTTAGAGCGTTGGGACAGGTCGGGTGTTAAATTTCAAATGTTACGCCGGAAAATTCCCATTTTAAAAGGTAAACAAACATAGATGCCCGTATCCTTAGCTTACCATAAAGACCAAATTTCAACCCCCTGTTTGATTCTAAACTGACTTAATTACTGGCAAGGCAACACCAGATCATATTTCGTAAATTGTAAAACTATACTCAATTCTTTTTAGTTAGGCAGATTTGCACCGATTCGCAGGGGTTCCCCTTTAGCTCGGAAAAGGTTCCTGATCGCTGATTGGTTGGACAAGATAATTCTAAGCAATCACAAAGTAGGAAACTTTTCCGGAGCTAAAGGGGCACCGCTGCGAGTCGGTGGAAATGCGCCTCATTAAAAAAAATCATTATAGTTTCATATTATAGCATTTTATACCAAAATAAACAACAACTTTCCTATGAAGAAAATCGATTTGAAAGTAGTAACAATGTTTGCAATA
>NC_090738.1:117291242-117295504 GCF_036898095.1 Palaemon carinicauda | reverse complement strand
TTCCAGTATATAATTGCATTTATAACTATCTTTGGTAATACATGCATACTGTATTTGTAAAATGGCAATGCTTCATTGTTATGTTCCATCTTTCAACTTATATTTCCACATTATGTCATATCTATGTTGGATATGACAGAGCAGTTTGAAGCATATTATTATTGAGAAGGATGTGTATTTATCCCTGTCTGTTTGTTAGTTTATTTCTTTTTATTTGCTTGTCTGTCTGTGAGCAACTGTTAAACAAAAAATATTGTAGTCATGTTGGGTATGACCCAAAGATCAATCTAACTTTTAGGATAAAGTACATTAATGTACAAATACGCAGCAGTAATTTGAAAATATTCGCAATGGTAAGTAAATGGCAAATATTTTGTTGGTTTATGTTTCTTGTTTGTGGACATTACCCCATAACTACTGAACCAATTTCAATGATACTTGGAGAGCATATGTAGTATGACCAAAGGACAAAATCCATTAGATTTTGAAGAAAATACATCTGACAAAATCCATTAGATTTTGAAGAAAATACATCTAAGTACAAGGACACAGTGGAGTTAAGACTATGTAGCTTGGCATAAGCAAGCCCTCTACTGAGCTCCCCTCTAGTTCAGTCCGTAACGTTCGCAGGATACTGGAATTTCACGTATTTCTCTCAGATTTGAATTACTAATTATAAAGGGGAGAAAAAAAGGAGACCCACATAACTGTCAGGAGGAACAAGGCAGCCACCTTGAACCACCTCGTTTGTAGAAAGTTCGGTCCTACGGTGGTTTGTGGTTTGTGGCGGTATGTGTTTGTGTTGTTGGTCGTTTGTAAGCGAAAATAGGGGGCGTTATGTTCCCAGGCTGCTAAGTTGGAGTGGAATTTTTTTAAAGACATTTCTTATTGAATTGCCTGAAGTGACTAATTTTGTGATCACAATAGAAATGATAATGCTGATGATGATGATACAAATTAAAAGATTATGAAAGAAGGACTAAGGTAACAGAATGTACAGTAAAAGTAGTAGTAGTAGTAGTAGTAGTAGTAGTAGTAGTAGTAGTTTGAATGGGATTTCAAAAGCAAAGTAACAGGATTGCAAATGCTAAAAGAAAATTTAATGTTTACAAATAAGGTGGAAAGAAAAACATATTCAAGTAGTAGTAGCAGTAACAACACCCAAAATAACATAAGCAATATTAACTATTGTTGCTCATGATAATCAGCCAAAAACAACTTATCACAGCTTTCCAGTTGTTTCAATATATATATATATATATATATATATATAAATTCAAGATTTTATAATCCTCAATTTCATAATAAAATCTACGTCAATATTTGGAAGATATCCAAAAGAAAAATTACAGCAACGAGAAAACGGAAACACAATTATTCCCAAGTACACACACACACTCTCTCTCTCTCTCTCTCTCTCTCTCTCTCTCTCTCCTAATACCAACCGATAAATACCTATTACTGCAGGGATCCACAGCATGGGAGGTAAAATCGATACGCTTCGGAAAGTCGCTGTTAAAGCGACGGGAAAAAAGGACAAAACTCCAGACGGTGCCTTTAAAAAGGACACCGCCGAGGGGAAGAGGACTAAAGGTAGCTTTACGAGGAGGAGGAAAGACCTCAAAATCCCTGAGGATAATGGGAAAGGGCCTCCCGAGGAAGGCCACACAGTGCCAAGCGATGACAGGCACTGAACAGACCGGCTGACCGCTACCAGAGGTGATGCTGGGGTTAAATTTGACACCTCCTTGACACTAAACCCGGAATCCCTACCAATTCTCCAACCAACCATTCGACCATTTCCTTGCTCTTTCGACTTCTTCTTCTTCTTCTTCTTCTTCTTTTTCTACACAGTAAGTGTTTCACTAGGGTCGCCTCTAGTTAAGACGTTTGTTCTAAATGTAGATCGGTGAAGCTCACAAGCATAAAAATTCAGAGCAAAAAAATAAATACTTAAATTGATGAAAATGTCTAAACAGTGAGGCTCCAAGCAAATAATCTTTATTATTATTATTATTGTTGTTATTATTATTATTATTATTATTATTATTATTACCTGAGCTACAACCACAGTTGGAAAAGCACGATGCTTTAAGCCTAAGGCCTACAACAAGGAAAAAATTGCCCAGTGAGGAAAGGAAATAAAGTACAAGAGAAGTAATGAACAATAAAATAAAATATTTTAAGAACAACAATGAATGATATTAGAAATTAAAAATAACATATGAACATGATACATATAATAGTATTAAAGGATCACAAAATATACGTAAGCTACTCATTGCTGATAAAAACAACAACAACACAGCTAATAACAGCAACTTTCATTACATAAGTTCACACTAAATCACTAAAAAATGGTTTTCATTAGAGACAAAACAATCAATCAGTCAAAAAGAAAGAGAAAAAAACATATATTGTTAACATGATCTCAAGAAACCAGTGATAGTTACCGACATGTCTCTTTTTACAAGTGGTCTAAGAAATAAGAGTTCTTCGACTTCCGGTGGGCACTGAGTCACAAGTTCTTAAGAGAGAGAGAGAGAGAGAGAGAGAGAGAGAGAGAGAGAGAGAGAGAGAAATGTAATCCAAACTTCACCGGGGGTCGCCGATATTGATAACTTGAATTTCGACTTTTTAAACTTAAGTTTCAGTTTCCGTTCCATTATTTGAAATCACTAACGAGAGAAGTATAAAGGATATAAAAGTATCAGAAAGCATTTATTAAGTAATCCATAATAACAATAATAATAATAATAATAATAATAATAATAATAATAATCTTTAGTTTAGCAAAAGCCATATGCAGAGTTTCAGTAGGGGTACAGTTATATTACGCTTATGACATCAGCAAAAAAAAAAAAAAAAAAAAACTTAGAATTAGTAGTAACATGCCTTATTTCCGCTTAAATTACTATTACTAATTATCATTACTAATGTAGGCGACATGTTAAAATGTCAGCTAAATATTTAGATAGATGATATCCTTCTTAGTGGGGATACCTTAACTTAGTGAAAGGGTTTGCGTATAGCCATGATCAGCAAAGCTGTAGTACTAGTCAGGGCTACCCATACTAGGTTGGTTTGTTGTGAGTGATCAGACTACAGTCTCCCACTATCATCAATCCGCCCTGGCCAGCGTGGTGATGAAAACTGGTTCAAACCCCGGACATGAATAAGAACATGTATGAGGCCTTTGTTCAGCAGTGGATTAGAAACGGCTGCATTTTCTTATTGTTGTCGTTTCACACATACAAGCAATTAACCACCCCATTCCTAACTACGGCCACTCTCACCATTGAACAACTACTACCTCCCCCCCCCCCAACCAATGGACGGAGAGAGAACAAGTAGTTATACGTCTGGCATGCTACTCAGACCGGCCGGAAAGATACACACACACACACACACACACACGTATATATATATATATATATATATATGTATATTTATATTGTACCTATATAAGGGTAAGGGAGATGTGCATGAGTGTTGTAATTTAAGAGGTATTAGTTTGTTGAGTGTAGTTGGAAAAGTGTATGGTAGAGTAATGATTAATAGGATTAAGGATAAAACAGAGAATGCAATCTTAGAAGTACAGGGTGGTTTTAGAAGAGGTAGGGGTTGTATGAATCAGATTTTTACAATTAGCCAGATATGCGAGAAATATTTAGCAAAAGATAAGGAGGTGTATGTAACGTTTATGGATCTGGAGAAAGCGGATGATAGAGTTGATAAGGAAGCAATGTGGAATGTGATGAGGTTATATGAGTTGGTGGAAGGTTGTTGCAAGCAGTGAAAAGTTTCTAAAAAGGTAGTAAAGCATGTGTTAGAATAGGAAATGAAGTGAGTGATTGGTTTCCGGTGAGAGTGGGGCTGAGACGGGTATGTTGATGGAGTGGTGAGAGAGGTGAATGCTCGAGTGCTTGGACGAGGATTAAAACTGGTAGACGAGAATGACCATGAATGGGAGGTAAATCAGTTGATGTTTGCGGATGATACTGTACTGGTAGCAGACACAGAAGAGAAGCTTGACCGACTAGTGACAGAATTTGGAAGGGTGTGTGTGAGAGAAGGAAGTTGAGAGTTAATGTGGGTAAGAGTAAGGTTATGAGATGTACGAGAAGGGAAGATGGTGCAAGGTTGAATGTCATGTTGAATGGAGAGTTACTTGAGGAGGTGGATCAGTTTAAGTACTTGGGGTCTGTTGTTGCAGCAAATGGTGGAGTGGAAGCAGATGTACGTCAGAGAGTGAATGAAGG
>NC_090738.1:117271242-117278742 GCF_036898095.1 Palaemon carinicauda | reverse complement strand
TATCATCCAATATATTCAATACATATTTTATTCTATTTATTTATTCAACATTATAAATCATTTTTATTTCTGATGTTAATCAGATCACCTCTGTATCAATCGAGTTTGACTTATTGGACTAATCTCATCCTTTTAATAAAAATATTGATAATGATAATACTAATGATGATGATGATGATTATGAGCACAGATGGTTGAAACTGTGTCTATTGGTGATGGAAATAAATAGAATGTTTGGCCTTGTCGCAATTCCTCAGTTCCTTATTAAACTGAAGTTCCCTTCCAACCGCTCAGTAGCGGATGATAATAATAATAATAATAATAATAATAATAATAATAATAATAATAATAATAATAATAATAATAATAATCTAGGAAAATGCAAGTTCAAAATTATGGCTGTATCACTGTATTTAATCTCAACGACTTCCATTATGAAATGTAACCTTTCTAGCGATCTTGCTACCTCATACGATAGCTTGCCATTGAAGGTTGCATTCAATACCCCGTCCCTCCCTGCTGTTAATCTAACAATTGAACGACCGCAAGCTATCAGCCGGACTTTGCAGCCAGCATAAAACCGTGTACTTTGCAAGATGTGCGAAAATATACTCCGAGCAACTGTCCAACCAGAGTCAAAAGTGTAAGATCACTGTACCCTTATTGTAACTCTGTATATGGCTTCTGCTGAAATAAAGATTATTATTATTATTATTATTATTATTATTATTATTATTATTATTATTATTATTATTTCATACTTTACATCATCTCAGGGCACCAGCCCCCCGTTGTGATTCTACCGCTTGAGTTATGGGGTCCTTTGACTGGCCAGACTCTACATTAGATCATTCTCTCTGGTTACGATTCACTTTCCCTTTGCCTACACATATAGTAAACCGTTTAGTCTGGCCTATTATTTCCGTTGGGACAAGTGAGACTATTCATCACCGAAATGCTCATGGAGAAACCGTGTAATTACACATGTAAAAGTTAAAGAGGTTGGACAGCAAAAAGGAATAAAGGAAGCGGGAACGGGGGTAAAGTAGAAAGTTATGAGGTAGGTGCAGCTAGGGGTAGAAGAAACACTAGCTATGACCCTTTGAATGACTAAAGTGCACTATGTGAGGCACACTGACGGCAGCGATCCCAACAGACGATACGTTACTTGCCAGGAATGCCTTAGAAATCCACATAACTTATATCAGTACTCAATGGACTGCTAGAAACACACTGAAGAGCCAAGAATATACCTCTGGAATTACAATATGGAATTTATGTCTGTATGTCTTGGGGTAGAGTTCTCTTGCTTGGGTACACGCGGGCACACTATTCTATCTAATTTCTCTTCTTGATTCTTTATGTTTTTAAAGTTTATATATGAAATATCTACTTTAATGTTGTTAATGTGCTTAAGATATAAAATCTTAATTGTTCATTACTTCTCTTGTAGTTTATCTATTTCCTTTCCTCGCTGGGCTAGTTTTCCTTGTTGGAACTATTAGGCTTATAGCATCTGTCTTTTCCAACTAGGGTTGTAGCTTAGCAAGTAATAATAATAATAATAATAATAATAATAATAATAATATCCAAGGTCATATTATCATGGTAAACCTTTACTACTTTGGAAACATTAGAATACGTGAGCTTTGTATGACTGGCATTACGAATAACAGATTTTCCTTCCATCACCTGGAAAGCAAAATGCTGTTATTCCGATCTTACTGATATAACATCTCTTTCTTGTTTATAGTGTCTTTTATAACGCTCCTTATAAATCTGGTACCACTAATACGGAGATGATCATAGAAAACCGGCTACATGAGGAGAATATCATTAGCCTATCTGACAAAAAAAAAAAAAAAAAAAAAAAAAAAAAAAAAACTTGAACAGCCAAGCGATCATATCTGATATATAGGAAAAATGGGCCGACACTGATGTTTCCTCATGATTTGTATAGTTCACTTTATCTGACACATCTATATGGCGTCGATTTCATCTTCATTACCAATGAAGTCTGGAGGTTATATTTTCTATGTCACCAATATTGTTTTCTCTATCATTTCCCCTATACAATAAGGACCAAGTAAGGATAATATATATATATATATATATATATATATATATATATATATATATATATATATATATATATATATATATATATATATATATATATATATAAATATATATATATACACACATATATACATATATATATATATATATATATATATATATATATATATATATATATACTGTATTTATATTATATATAATATATACGTATATGTATATATATTATATATATTATATACATATATATATATATATATATATATATATATATATATATATATATATATATATATATATATATAAAACATACATACATACATACATACATATATCCTGTCGCACGGGGGAGAGGGTATAGCCGTAGTGTTCCGAGAGGTACACTAGGGAAACCACACACTCCCACAAATTGCCGAAACAGCGGGTTGTAGTTAGGAAAGGAAGAAGGGCTGGGAAGGGTTGAATCTATGTGTGCATATCTATCTAAATATTTAGACGTCATTTTTGACGGCTTGGATACACTAGTTAAGTAATAATACACCATATATTTTTTTTTTCTCTCTCTCTCTCTCTCTCTCTCTCTCTCTCTCTCTCTCTCTCTCTCTCTCTCTCTCTCTCTCTCTCTCTCTCTCTCTCTCTCTCTCTCTTTTTGTTTGCTGATATGCATGTTATCATCATTATTAAGCGATAATGCTATTGTGATTTTATTGCCCAGACCTTAAAACTATGTGGTCAACCTGCTAATTGATGTTTGTACTATATCACTGATATTGCATATCTTTTTTTTTGCTGATATCAAAAGTGTAAGATCACTGTACCCCTATTGTAACTCTGAATATGGCTTTTGCTGAAATAAAGATTATTATTATTATTATTATTATTATTATTATTATTATTATTATTATTATTATTATTATTATTATTACCCAAGTTGGAAAATCTGAATATTTCAAGTTCAATGGTTCCAATAGTGGAAAGCAAGGCATTGCGCAAAAGAAACGTAGGAGTAAAGAATAAACTATTTATTATAAAATATAGAATATATTAATATAAGTAATGCTAACCATATTAGTATCATAAAATATTAAAATTCTTATCAACCTATTAAAAAACCATAGCATTAAGTTATCTAATCGCATTTTTTACATCTCTGGCTTGTAGGCTTTATCAGTAGGCCTATACGGTCTGGACTAATATGAAAACCAAAAGAAATGGCTATTTTTTATATAAATCTAACCAAAAGAAAAAAGAAAAATTCTAATTAATGATATCGTTCGATATACCAAAAAAGAAAAAAAAAGTATTTCAATATATCTCTTGCTTGTATATCAGTATACGGTCTGGAATGTATGAAAAATTAATGAGATGGATAATAAAATAAGTTGTTTTTTTTTACCCGAAATTACCCAAAATAAAATAAACACTCCAATTACCGATACCATTATATCATGATATACCTTAAAAAAAAATTTTTTTTTTTTATAATGTCTTTCTTGTATATCAGTATACGGTCTGAAATATAATATGAAACACTAATGAAATGGATAATAAAAACAAAAAAAATTAACAAAATTAACCAAAAAAGAAAAAATATTCTATTTAACGATGCCATTCGATAAAAAAGTATTTCAATATATCTCTGGCTAGTATATCAGTACGGTCTAGACCCTTATATGAAAAACTCATGAAATGGATAATAAAATCAGAGGTTTTTTCAATTAACCAAAATAAAATAAAAAATTCGAATTAACGATATTATTCGATGTGCATTAAAAAAAGTATTAACATTACGTTAGTCTTTTCAAGCAGACTGCTCCGACAGTCCTAATTCGAAAAACCAACAAACAAAATCTGTCACTCAACGAAAGGACCCACTTTTCATCAAGTGATTAAGCACAAGGACCAAACCTCCACGCGTTCTATAACAGTTCATCTAAATAATGATGATAATGACCATGATGAGAGATCGGTCCTCTCCCCCCCCCCCTCCCCCACACTCCCACCCCTCTCCCTCAATGCCCAACCTCCACCAAAAACGATCCAGAACCATCAAACGACTCTCAAACGAGGCCAAACAAAGAACGCTAATTGCTACCTCATCAGCTTAATTGCTTTAGAATGGCCCCGCCCGACGCCAGGGCCCACTCGCCAGGCACTCACGGGGCACTCGTCTGGGCATCCTTAGTGCCCTCGGGATTGAATTGGGGCAAGTGCATCCTGAGTGGTGACAGGAGTGCCTTATTGAAGACCTCCCGCCGGCACTTCTTCCCTCTTACGGGTGGTTCGCTTGTTGTGGAGGATGGAGAGGAGAGGGAGAGGTGAGGGAGAAGAGAGGGAGAATACTGAGGAAAGGGGAGAGAGGAAGAGCAAGAACGTGATGGAGATGGAGGATTGACAGATGACAGGTCGCTAAATGAGCCGTGGATGATTATATTGTTCTTACAAATTGATGCGTTATGATGAAAATTATGAAGAATGAATACAAGAAAAACTAGAAAAAATTATAATAAAGGCTGAAGACAACAGAAGGATACTAAATCAGTGATAATAAAGGGTGAAGATAACAGAAAGTTACAAAAAAATTATAATAAAGGTTGAAGACAACAGAAGGTTACTAAAACAATGATGATAAAGGCTGAAAATAACAAGTTACAAAAAAATATTATAATAAAGGCTGAAGACAACAGAAGGTTACAAGAAATAATTATGGATGAAGACAGCAGAAGGTTTAAAAAAATTATGATGAAAATAGGTTGCAAAAAATTATAATAAAAGCTGAAGACAACAGAAGTTTAAGCAAAAAAATGTAAAAGATGAATACAACAAATTGTTACAAAAATGGTAATAAAGACTGGACAAGTTACAAAAAAATGATAAAATATGAAAACAGCCAGGTTACCAATATATATAAATATATATATATATATATATATATATATATATATATATATATATATATATATATATATATATATACAAATACATATATATATATATATATATATATATATATATATATATATATATATATACATATATATATATATACATATATATATATATATATATATATATATATATATATATATATATATATATATATATATATATATATATATATATATATATACATATATATATATATATATATATATATAAAATAAAGGACGAAGACAACAGAAGGTTAAAAAAAATAAATCAAATCTCCACTAACAACGTCTTTTCAAGAGTTACTATGCAGTGTATGCCAAGATTGAATTTAACTAGCATTTCATCATCACCATCTCCTCCTACGCCTATTAACGCAAAAGGGCCTCTGTTAGATTTCGTCAGACGTCTCTACTATCTTGAGATTTTAAATCAATCCTTTGCCATTCATCATTTACCACTTCAAGTTCCATGGTCCTCAGTCATGTAGGCCTGGGTCTTCCAACTTTCCTGGGTCTTCCAATTCTTCTAGTGCCTTTAGCGCGTAAAAATTCTGATTCCCAAATATAACTAATTAACATGGATTTCCGTGGTTATCCTCTATAAAGGGTTATCCACAGTCACTTTTTATTTAGGTAGTAAGTACTGACAAGGTACTCCACTTTTCTTTGCATATTAATAATAATAATAATAATAATAATAATCTTTATTTCAGCAGAAGCCATATACAGAGTTACAGTAAGGGTACAGTGATCTTACACTTTTGACAACGGTACAAGAAAAAAAAAAAGATGAGAAATGCAGTAAATCAGTGATATATTATAAACATCAATTAGCAGGTTGACCACAGAGATCTAAGGTTTGGGTAACAAAGTCACATAAGAATTAATGCTTAGCAATGATGATACCATACATATTAGCAAACAAAAAGAGAGGGAGAGAGAGAGAAAAAAAAATGGAGATGACAATGATAATATGTTGGAACAGAAATAGCTTGAAAATGAAAGAACATTGGGGAGGAAAAAAAAATCTAGTCACTGAGCAGGGGTGTAAAGGAAATACAGGACATCCAGACAACAAAGATGTAACATAATAAAACACGTTATCATAACAATACTGGGAATCATACCAAAGTTATTTAGTGATGAGGATTTGGCATAGCCACACTATCAAATATTAGTGAATACAATTCATTGTACTGACGCTTCCGTATTCCAGGTTTCCCACATTTTGGATTTTATTCTCGCTGCACTTGCAAGCAGATTTTGAATTAGGGGATTTTCACTAGATCGTAGGCGGGAGGTGAGACTTACTATAGAGCGACGAATGATGGTTTTCAGGTTATCCAGTCCATTTTCAACAAACATCGCTGAAGCTGAATGGTGCCTCGGGGTATTGGTGAGGCGCCTTAGGATATCATTGTGTATGACTGTGATACGTCTCATCGATTCTCGCGTATAGTTTGCCCATAGAGAGCAGCCGTATACGTTATAGCAGTAGGTTTGAAATAGGAGTTTTTTGATATCTTGGCGGCAGAAGGCAAATCTTCTCGTTACCATGTTCCCTAGACAACACAATTTTCGTCGCCTGTTTTCAATGTCAGGTGTGTCCTTTAAATCTTTCGTAATGATGTGACCTAGGTAAGGAAAATCATTGACAAATTCTAGCTGATGGTTTTGAAGGTAAATATGTGGATCTTCTACGAAACGGAGCGATCTAGGAAGGACAGACATGCACTGTGTCTTCGATTCGTTATAGATTATGTCATGTTCAATAGCGTATGCGTTGCAAGTATTGATGAGACGTTGTAAGCCTTGAGCAGAGGGGGAAATGAGGACCATATCGTCAGCGTAGCAAAGGTTATTTATGGTAAAGCCATTAACCGTACACCCAATGGGAAGTGAATTCAGTCTGATATTTAAGTCGTCTGTGTAAACATTAAATAAGTATGGTGAGAGGATGCCTCCTTGCCTGAGACCGTTAGATGAGCCGAATTGCTGGGACAGGACATTGCCCCATTTGACACAGAACTGTTGTGTTGTGAACCAACAGTATAATATACCGATGAGATATAGAGGAGTTCCCCTTTTGCGTAGTTTCAAAAAGAGCTTCAGATAGTTTACTCTGTCAAATGCCTTCCGCACGTCTACAAAACATAAGTAGACAGGGGAGGCCGAGGATATATAGAAATTCAATAACTCCTTTAAAATATATATACAGGTGTCAGTCGAGTGGTTAGTCTTAAAACCAAATTGATTGTCTGCGGTGTGGAGAAATGGTGCAAGGCGACGGTACAGAAGAGATTCAAATATTTTCGATGAAATTGTTGTAATGGCGATGGGGCGGTAGTTTCCTGGGTCACTGGCATCCTTCAGTTTGTTTTTTATGAGAGGTATTAAGTGGACAAGTAGCAGGGTTTCGGGGAGATATTGGTGTAATATACAGGCATTAAATAGTGCAGAAAATAGGATATATTACTTGATTCTCATATCTCCC
>NC_090738.1:117266242-117268742 GCF_036898095.1 Palaemon carinicauda | reverse complement strand
TGGTGGCCTATGTGGTTACGTCCCTGACTGGTGATCCCTAGATTGGGGTTCCAGTCCCGCTCAAACTCGTTAGTTCCATCCTTTGGAGCTAAGGATGGGGAATTTGGGAGAGTCTATCTGCTGAGTCATCAGCAGCCATTGCCTAGCCCTCCTTGGATCTTGCATGGGTGAAGAGAGGGCTTAGGCGCTGATCATAAGCACATGTGGTCAGTCTCTAGGCCCTGGGTATTATCCTGCTTGATAGGGCAATGCCACTTGCCTCTGCCATTCATGAGTGGACTTTAATCCTTTAAACATATCACACAATAGGGTTCATTACCGTACCAAGATTGAATAAAACTTTGCATAGGGAGGGGAAGAGTTAAGATGACAAGGCGAGTGTGACAAACACACTAATTAACAGACAGACAAACTGACTGAATGACTAATTGAATTCGTGAAGCCCTATGCAAGATGGAATATCTGTGTCCAAGGGAGTTAGTAATTTCTAGATCAGTATTACTGTCGCGCTGACAGGTAAATAAGCTGGTAGACAGATGGATCGTATCCAGTAATAACATCTATATCTCCAATATATAGTAAAGGGCAACATCTGACTTTATATATATATATATATATATATATATATATATATATATATATATATATATATATATATATATATATATATATATGATATATATATATATATACTGTCCAGGTACCTCGAGTAAGGAGAGAGATTAGTCATGCCCTGGTGAGGGGGTTGTATGTGGGTGGGTGTGCATAGATGTCTAAATATTTTGACGGGTCGCGTACAGTAATAAGATTATATACTATCCTACTACAGTCAGTTTTTTCTCGAATGATAACAAAGTAAATTTTACACAAACCGATAGCTACGGAATGGACAAACAGAAACCTCGCTTGAAGCATACCCTTGTATATGCCTTCACCAAAATCGTCTCTTATTAATTTGTTTGTCGGCAACTTTACACACAAACTGCAGTACCGACTTTCAACATATTTGGCAGTCACACCCCAGATCAATCTTTAACAGATAAAATACATCAAAGTGCAAGTACGCAGCAGTACTTTGAAAATAATCGAAATGTTAAGTGAATGGCAAACATATTTTCAAATTTTCTTTTTTTATGAGCAGCATTACGCAAAAACTACAAAACTAATTTGAGCGAAACTTGGTTAATATGTGAGGTATAACCCAAGGACAAATCCATTATATTTTGAAGAAAATACGTCGAATTACAAGTATGCAGTAGAGTTAAGAGTAGAATAAGACTTTTTTTCTTTATCTTTGTAAACAACATAACGGAACAAATACAGAACCATTTTGAACGAAACTTGGTGTGGACATGTGGGTTTCGGATTGCTTGGCATGGCTATTGCTCTCTACAGAATGCCCCTCTAATTATAATTGAGTTTGAAAGCCCCACAGAAGGACAGACTGGCATATCTCCCTTCAGGTACACATATTTATGATGGTCTACCTTTGTACAAAGTATAAAATACCTTCAACTGCGTATGAAAAGTTGGAATTACAAGTTAAGTGCAACAAACCAACTGATGGATGTCATACGGACCACCTTACTTTATGAATATGTCTGTAAGATGGTCAACCTCTGTACCAAAGATGACTAAAACTACTTTAGCCATGAAAGAGGAGTTGCAATACCATAGCCATTGTGTCAGACACACTGAAACCAAGACAGAAGGAGGATTCCTATCGAAGAGTGAAATCCCTCCAACAGTGAATGAAGAATTGCATTGACACGGTCAAATAAAATCTCTTTTACTGAATGAAATGCTCTGCAATGATGACAAATTTAGCGTGATACACGCATAAAGAATAACATATAAATGAACGGAAAAAATCAATGATAAAAGTCTATCAATCTGTCAATGCAGTTTCAACCCGTAACATGTACTGTATAACCTATTTCATAACCTTAATCTTAGTCTGGTTATTATTATTATTATTATTATTATAATATATATATATATATATATATATAAATATATATATATATATATAATATATATATATATATATATATATATATATATATATATATATATATATATATATATATATATATAATATATATATATATATATTATATATATATATATATATATATATATATATATATATATATATATATATATATATATATATATATATATATATATAATATATATATATATATATATAATATATATATATATATATATATATATATATATATATATATATATATATATATATATATATATATATATATATATATATATATATATATATATATATATATATATATATATATATATATATATATATATATATATATATATATATATATATATATATATATATATATATATATATATATATATATATATATATATATATATATATATATATATATATATATATATATATATATATATATATATATATATATATATTATATATATATATATATATATATATATATATATA
>NC_090738.1:117251672-117261672 GCF_036898095.1 Palaemon carinicauda | reverse complement strand
TACAACTGTTCAATGTGGCAGACTTTGACTGTACAACTATACAATACGTCAGACTTCGACTCTACAGCTGTTCAATGCGGCAGACTTTGACTGTATAACGGTTCAATGTGGCAGACTTTTGACTGTAAAGCTATACAATGCGTCAGACTTTGACTGTAAAACTGTTCACTGCGGCAGAATTTGACAGTAAAACTATAAAATGCGTCAGATTTCGACTGAACAACTGTTCAATGCGGCAGAATTTGACTACAACTGTTCAATGCAGCAGACTTTGACTGTAAAACTATACAATGCGTCAGACTTCGACTGTACAGCTGTTCAATGCAGCATACTTTGACTGTATAACTGTTCAATGTGGTATACTTTGACTGTATAATTAAACAATTCGTCAGACTTTGACTGTACAACTGTTCAACGCGGCAGATTTTGACTGTACAACTGTTAAAAGCGACAGACTTTGACTGTACAACTGTTCAATGCGGCAGACTTTGACTGTACAACTGTTCAATGCGGAAGACTTTGACTGTACAACTGTCCAAACTGTCAGACTTTGACTGTACAACTGTCCAAACTGTCAGACTTTGACTGTACAACTGTCCAAACTGTCAGACTTTGACTGTACACCTGTCCAAATTGTCAGACTTTGACTGTACACCTGTCCAAATTGTCAGACTTTGACTGTACAACTGTCCAAATTGTCAGACTTTGACTGTACAACTGTCCAAATTGTCAGACTTTGACTGTACAACTGTTCAATGCGGCAGACTTTGACTAGACAACTATACAATGCGTCAGATTTCGACTGTATAACTTTATAATGTCAGATTTCGAGTGTACAACTGTTCAATGCGGCAGACTTCGACTGTATAACGATACAATGCGTCAGACTTTATCTGTATTACTGTTCAATGCGGCAGACTTTGACTGGATAACTATGCAATGCGTCAGATTTTGCTTGTATAAATGTTCGATGCATCATATTTGAATAATTATTCAGTACGTCAGACTTTGACTGTACAACTGTTCAATTCGTCAGAATTTTACTGTATAACTGTTCAATGCATCATATTTGAATAATAGTTCAATGGGTCAGAATTTAACTGTATAACTGTTCAATGCGTCAGACTTTGACTGTACAACTGTTCAACTTGTCAAATTTTGACTGTATAACTGTTCAATGCATCATATTTGAATAATAGTTCAATGCGTTAGACTTTGACTGTACAACTGTTCAATGCGTCAGACTTTGACTGTACAACTGTTCAACTTGTCAAATTTTGACTGTATAACTGTTCAATGCATCATATTTGAATAATAGTTCAATGCGTTAGACTTTGACTGTACAACTGTTCAATGCGGCAGACTTTGACTGTATAACTATATAATACGTCAGACTTTGACTGTATAACTGTTCAAGGCGGCAGACTTTGACTGTACAACTGTTCAATGCGGCAGACTTTGACTGTATAACTATATAATACGTCAGACTTTGACTGTATAACTGTTCAAGGCGGCAGACTTTGACTGTGCAACTGTTCAATGTGGCAGATTTTGATTCCATGCACAGAAGTTAATTTATAAAAAAAAATTCTATTGGTTCGATTTAGTTACAGCATGTAGTGTCACCCTGAATAGAAAATTTCATATACTCTGTCTCTCTCTCTCTCTCTCTCTCTCTCTCTCTCTCTCTCAGGCAGTGTGTGAAAACCCCCCCAACCCTATCATAATTGGCCCTGCCGAACCATTGACACGTACGCAATGCTTTTATCACCCAATAAAAAAAAATCCAAATAAAATGTGGGGGAAGAAAATGCAGGTTCGCAACCCTTTGTCTTTGCTTTTATAGATTGGGACGGTCGTCTGAAAGATCAGTTTTGTCAGTCATGATTTCGTCCCGGGGTTTATTTGTCTTTTTGTGAAAATTCCGGTTAAAATTCTATTGGGATCATAATATGCAGAGGTAGTGTATGCGCCTTAACTAATATTCTTATTATCATTGGTTTTACCAACATATGAAAATTTGCCGTAAAAACGGTAAAAATCCTGGAGTAAATTTGCCAGGCATTTACCGTTTTAAAAATGGATATATTTACTCAACAACCCGTAAAATATGATAACAAAGTAGGGTAAAGTTACGGTCGCTTGCATTAAAAATATGGCTGAGAACAGTATAATATTTTTACGGAGAATTTCCGATAAAAATTAAGCCTTTTTTTACTGAACTGAAATATTGTTACAAAAATCATCATGTCGTAATTTTGTCTTTCTTTATTTGTATACGAACAATATCTTAAAAACGCCTTTTAGCAGTATTTCACTGTATGCTACTGAACTACGTTTTGATCCATTAATTTTCAAGAAATATTTTAGTAACCAATGCCTTTTTATTCACCCAGCTAACAAATTTCCAGATTTGAAGATTTAAGTTTGCGAAACCAGAACACGAATATAAGTTTGCCTACTAAAATTTGGGTTCTCACACGAATAAAAATATTCCATATACATATCTGACATATTAACGTTTACCTCAATCCAAATTCTATTGAAAATTTCAGCAAAGTTTTTTCTTTTCTCCTACCACTTGAAATAATACAAATTAATCGTTAGTTGCGTTTACTGAAAAAAAATGCATATTTTGATCATCGTCATTATAAACTTAGCAATATTTAAATATCTAACTTACAATAAATTATATTTTATTATTATTATTATTATTATTATTATTATTATTATTATTATTAATTGCTAAACTATAACCCTAATTGGAAAAGCAGGATGCTATAAGCCCAGGGGCCCTAACAGGGAAAATAGCCCACTGAGGAAAGGAAACAAGGAAAAATAAAATATTTTAAGAACAGTAACAACATTAAAATAAATATTTCATATATAAACTTTAAATAATCTAACAAAACAAGAGGAAGAGAAATTAGATAGAATAGTGTGCCCGAATGTACCCTCAAGCTAGAGAACTCTAACCCAAGACAGTGGAAGACCATGGTACAGAGGCTATGGCACTACCCAACACTAAGAGAACAATGATATGATTTTGGAGTGTCCTTCTCCTAGAAGAGCCTCTTACTATAGCTAAAGAGTCTCCTCTACCGTTGCCAAGAGGAAAGTAGCCAATGACCAATTACAGTGCAGTACTTAACCCCTTTTGTTTGGTAATCTCAAGTGTTGTCAGGTGTATGAGGACAGAGGAGAATCTGTAAAGAATAGGCCAGACTATTTGGTGTATGAGTAGGCAAATGGAAAGTGAACCGTAACCAGAGAGAAGGATCCAATGTAGTACTGTCTGGCCTGTCAAAGGACCCCATAACTCTCTAGTAGATAGTATCTCAACTATATTCATTTACTGCCACTTCAATCGTTTCATACAAATAGAAAAAAAAAACTTTCTGTTTTTTGTACGGTGTACTAAAAAATTTAACCCCCGTTATCTCTTCTTGTCCACTTATTCTGCGTTTCGGATGCTTTCAACAATCCTATTTCAATTACTCTACATCCTAAATCATATTTTATTCATTAAGATACCAGT
This sequence comes from Palaemon carinicauda, assembly GCF_036898095.1. Classification (NCBI taxonomy): domain Eukaryota; kingdom Metazoa; phylum Arthropoda; class Malacostraca; order Decapoda; family Palaemonidae; genus Palaemon; species Palaemon carinicauda. The sequence continues at coordinate 117,258,134 of NC_090738.1, read as the reverse complement.
CAAGCATTTAAATAATCTTTTATGACCCTTCCCAGTCTTAATGATTTGTAGAAAAAAAAACTACTGATCATATTCACTATAGTCAATTCTTTTTAGTGAGGCAGATTTGCACCGACTCGCAGGGGTGCCCTTTTAGCTCGGAAAAGTTTCCTGCTCGCTGATTAGTTGGACAAGATAATTCTAACCAATCACATAGCAGGAAACTTTTTCGAGCTAAAAGGGCATCGCTGCGAATCGGTGCAAATGCGCCTCAATAAAAAAATTGAGTATAGTTATCGCCATCCAAATTTCCAGTAACATTTTAAAGATTTGAAACAGGTAATTTGATTTGATAGCTTCACTGACGATTCATCAATCAAGATAATATAAGATAAGAAATTGCTAAGCTACAACCCTATTTGGAAAAGCAGGATGCTATAAGCCCAGGGGCTCCAACAGGAAAAATAGCCCAGTGAGGAGAGGAAATAAGGAAATATAAAATATTCTCTAAGATTAAAATAAAAATAGCAGGGATTGATACTTATAATGATAAATAGAGGCTTACTATAGAGAAAACAATAAATAGAAGCTTTATCATCATCATCTCCTACCACGCCTTGGTTAGATTTCACCAGTCGTCACGATCTCGAGCTTTTAAATAAATACTTCGCCATTCATCACCATCTATTTCGCGCTTCATATTCCTCAGCCATGTATAATTGGGTCTTCCAGCTATTCTAGTGCCTTGATGAGCCAAGTTAAAATTTTATTGAACTGATCTCTCTCGGGGAGTGCGAAGAGCATGCCCAAACTATCTCCATCTACCACTCACCCTGATCTCCACATGTGGCACTCGAGTAATCTCCCTTATAGTTTCATTTCTAATCCTGTCGTGCCATCGAACTCCCAATATTCTTCTGAAGGCTTTCTTCTCAAATCTACAAAATCTATTAAATATTGTTTCATTGTCATACCACGACTAGTGTGCATTCAGTAACACTAATCTCACAAAACTGATATATAGCCTGATTTTTATATTTAATTTCAGGCGATTTGATTTTCAAATTTTACGTAACTTAGCCATTGGCTGCTTTGCTTTTTGCAATCTTTCATTAAACTCTAATTCTAAAGATCCTGTATTAGATATCATAGTTCCCAAATATTTAAATGATTCAACCTCATTAATCCTTTCTCCTTCCAATGATATTTCATCTTCCATTCCACATTCCGTTCTAATCATCTCTGTCTTTCTTCTATTTATTTATCTTGACCCCAACCTCATGTGCTACTTCATTCATTCTAGTAAGTATGCGTTGTAAATCCTGTGGTGTTTTGCTAATAAGAACAGCGTCATCAACATACTCTAGGTCAGTTACCTTCCTATTACCAATCCAGTCCAACCCTTCACCATCTCCAAATGTTCTATGCATTACAAAATCCATGATGAGGATGAATACCATAGGTGACAACACATTTCTTTGGAATACTCCACTGCTCACTGGAAATTCATTTGATAGGACTCCATGCTCATGAACAGACTTGATCAAATTTACATACTTAAGAGAAACTCTATAATAACGCAGGACTCTCCACAAAATTGGCCGGTGCACACTATCAAAGGCTTTTTCATAGTCCACAAAGACCATCAAAAGTAGATTTCTATATTCGACACATTGCTATACAACATGTCTGAAAATGAAGATTTGGTCAGTACAACTTATACCTTTCCTAAATCCTCCTTGTGCATCTCTCAGCTTTTCATCGATCTTTCTCTTTCGCCTTTTTAGAATAAGCATACTATATATTTTCAAGTGTAATGCCTCTGTAATTATTACAATCAAATTCCTTTTTTTCTGCCATTTTTCACCAACACTCAAGTTTAGCCTCTTCACCCTAAATTCTACAAAGTAATCTTATAAGTAGTCTGGGGTCACTTCATTTTCGACCTATATATCTCAGCAGTTATTCCATCGTATCTATAGACTTTACATTTCTTGAGTTTTCTAATGATATGAGTCGACTTTAAATACACAATTCACTCATGGGCACATAAAGGTCCTCCTCAGCTTCATGTATATCAATCAAAGTAATTCCCTTCATATCTCCTTACTATGTAGAAAATTATAAATGTAAACTTACTAGGAAAAAAAGATAAATAGAAGTTTACTATGGAGGCACTAAATCGGCAATAGATCACAATGAGTAACGAAAAAGACCGAAGATTTGCCGGAAAAAATTTTCACATCTCTAAAGATATTTCATTATGAAGATACATTAATAGCGTATTTGTCAATAACCATATCAAAAAGGTTTTTGTCAATAGCTATATCAAAAAAAATCTTTGTCAATAGCTATATCAAAAACGTTTTTATCAATAGCTATATCAAAAATATTTTTGTCAATACTTATATCAAAAATGTTTTTGTCAATAGCTATATTAAAAAGTTTTTGTTAATAGTTATATTAAAAACATTTTACCCATAGCTATACTTGAAACGTTTTTGTCAATAGATATATTAAAAACGTTTTTGTCTCCCAGCAAAATATAAAAACCCACTGAAGCACGTGATTAATAAATGGCATTGGATACCCAAAGACCTAAATATGGTAAGACATGTTTTAAAGAGACAAACTACCTTGGAAAAAGGGGTCTTCGTTAGAGCTATTAGTTTAAACAAAGAAAGAAATATCGCCTATTAGTGATGAAAAGAAAATTCCAGCGTTAATTAAACCAGGTGCGTTCTTTACCAGTTAATTAAACCCACATGAATGGCTAGTTCACTGGAAAAAAATAATTTGCTAATCAATAGGCTGCTATACTGAAAATAGAAAACCGAATGTTAAATAGAGTGGAAAAAAGGTAGTAATGAATAGTTTAAATATATTTCCAGAATGATGGTATGAAAATTTAATACAAATTAATTCCTACGTTAAATGTATAATATGAACTTCATAAACTTGAGAAGGTTGCAGAACTGAAAATAAATATCTTGGCTAATCAATATAAAATTTCCAGAATAATATCGTAAAAATACTATGCATTAATCTCAGAAAGTGAATCTGAATAAGTCTGGGGAAAACTTACACGACTTCAAGATCATGAAAATTGATATATATAATTTAAACGTGAATAAAAAGCTATATTTTAAGATAATAAATGTGAAGAAATATGACTGATTATAATTAAGGTAAGTTAAATAGTTAAGTTCCCAGAAAATGATTATTAAGATAATCAAAATAATCTAAATGGTGTTCTGGTATGCGAACCGCATCAGCCATAGCTCCAGTCCCCATCTCCCCCTACCCTACCCCTAAAACACAATACCATATGACCCTGTTATTATCCTAGCCCGTCTACCACGCCTTCTTTGCTTCTCTTTCTCTCCCTCTCTCTCTCTCCCTCTCTTTCCCCTCTCCCCCTTTCTATTTTTCGGTGGCATTCAGACCGTCGAACTATGCCCCTTGCATCCTTCTTTTTTTTCCCCTTTTACCTTCAAAAGAAAATCCTTTGTCTTTGTTAAATTATCCGAAAATTTGATTCACGAATGATTGGGTCGGGAATCTTTTGTTTATTCAACTCTCTCTCTCTCTCTCTCTCTCTCTCTCTCTCTCTCTCACTGTGTATGCAATATCTTTTGTGGTCTATTCCCCTAAAAAGAGAATAGTTAGTTCAGACCATTGTTTGGCGGCCTGATGGTTGATTCTAAGGCTCACTGATAAAAGGCTCCTGGCAGGGGTCTGTTTGATTTATCAGGTGTTTTTATCCCTTCTTGGTGTTTTTCTTTCTGTTTGTTTGAAAGCTTACCGGGACCTCTTTTTCCCTTACCTTCGTTTGTCCGATGTTCGATTGTTTGGTTTATCAGGTGTTTAGCTGTTGTTATAACCCTGCTTCGCCACCGACGAGTGTTAAGTTTGCTCATTTCTCGATGGAAGTAAAATTTGGTTTTAATCTCTTGCAGTCAAATTCAAGTTCTCGAAGCAAATGAAACTTTAGATGTCAAAAACGTCCTGGCTATTTATAATAGTTTCAGTATGGAACAAAATCCTTATTTGCTAGAAGTCAAGGTGCCAAGAGCGTTAAGAATGCAACAAAATCCAAATTTTTTTTATGTTTTTTTCGCAAAAAAAAATAAATAAATAAATAAAAAAATCGCAATCTATTGATATCTTTAGTTTTCTCGTGTAATAGAGCTAGCTGATCAGAAGCCTGAAACTCCATAAATACCGTCAAAATATTGTCATTTGTGATACGAAATATTTATGCTAAATGCAGTAATTTTGATACTTCGTGTCCTATTGTGAGCCAATAAGTGATATTTCTTGATTTAACGACTGATATTTAGAGAATCTGTTCAATATTACCATTCGTCTTATTTTGAAGTTGCAAACCTTTATATTTTCAATATCAACTTCTATGATGTTATGAAAGGCAGCTTTTGGAGAATTTAGAGTAATCTTTCACCGAAGCTTTTTTTTCATTTTTGGAAAAAGCCTTCAGTACAATATAAAACTTCATACCTTTAAATTTGGCTAAAAGTTATTTTCTAATAACTATTAAACTATATTTGATGCCTTAAATTGGCAGTGAATCTTTCAAGTAATTAAAAAAGTAAGTTGTTAAGGTATTTGTGACTATGAGTGACATGATGCAGTTTCAAAATTGCTTGAAGCCAGACGCAAATATAGAATCAAGTGACATATTAACGAACTAATAGTTTGGTCTATTCTTTTCACATTCTGCTCTGTCCTCATACACCTGACAACACTGAAATTTCCACACAATTCTTCTTCACCCAAGGGGTTAACTACTTCACTGTAATTGTCCAGTGGCTACTCTGCTCTTGGTAAGGGTAGGGGAGAGACTTATGGAAAGTGGTTGTTCTAGGAAAAGAGCGCTCAAAAATCAAACCAGTGCCATAGCCTCTGTACCATCGTCTTCCACTGTCTTGAGTTGGAGTTCTCTTGCTTGAGGGTACTCTCAAGGACACTTCAAAAATCAAATCAGTGCCATAGCCTCTGTACCATGGTCTTCTACTGTCTTAAGTTGGAGTTTTCTTGCTTGAGGGTACACTCAAGGACACTTTTCAAAAATCAAGCCAGTGCCATAGTCTCTGTACCATGGTCTTCCAATGTCTTGAGTTGGAATTCTCTTGCTTGAGGGTACACCCAAGGACACTATCTTATTTCTCTTACTCTTTTTTTCGTTTTTATAGTTTATATACGAAATATCTAATTCAATGTTGTTATTGTTCTTAAAATAGTTCATCTTCATTTTTCATTAATTTTCTTGTACTTTATCAATTTCCTTGTTTTCATCCTCACTAGGCTCTTTTTCCCTGTTGTAGCCCTTGGGCTTACAACATCCTGCTTTTCAAACTAGGGTTGTAGCTTAGCTAGCAATAATAATAATAATAATAATAATAATAATAATAATAATAATAATAATAATAATAATAATAATAATAATAATAATAACTTTTATTTACAGCAGTCACCCAATACAAGTCACGCCACGATCTATAACAATGAATATCCACTGATAAAAATGACTGTCCAAAGCACATGGAATGGAATTTGCATAAGCTCGGCAGGCCAATTAACTTCTAATTTGACCATCCGCTTCAAGGCCAAGCGGAAAACTGCAGATTCAGTGTCAAGATAATTATGATGAAGAGGAGAACACCGTTAAGGGATCTTAATTCGAGATCTAAATTTGACATCACACCTGGATTTTATTTTATTATTTACCTCTCTCTCTCTCTCTCTCTCTCTCTCTCTCTCTCTCTCTCTCTCTCAGTAGTTATTCGAAAGAGTACTTTCATCAACTTTTTAATAACCAAATTGTTATCATCATTATAGCTTTGCTATGAATGTCGGTTTCATCATTATAATTAATCTTATATCATTATCATCACCCTCATTACTTGATGTGTACCAAGTAAATAATGAAAGAAGCCAAAAGGCAATAATTAACACGACAAACAAATTGGCACATATGCGATAATCTATTTATTCATATTTTCAAAACAAACTTTATTCTATTTTCATAACAAAAAAAAAAGTGATGAAATATGTATAAAGATAACGAGAAAATTCACTTCCGGAACTAATCATATTAATATCCACAGATACGTTAATTTCATGCATTGAAAAAGGTGACATAAGGGACAGTTTAGTGATTCATTGCTGTTTATGGCTGTATTTACGATGCTATTTCCGGGTTACAATTGTAGTGGCTAGATGCATAACGATCTGATATTGATTACAGTAACGCTGCTGTGCAGATGGGTTCATGTTAACTATGTAAGTTCTTTTTATTATCTTGTTTTCCTTTAAACAGGGAGGGGGTGGCACAAGAAGAGTTCGGATCTATGGTTGATATGGATGTTGTTACCAAGGCCAATATATATTGGCATTGGTTGTTACTAACAATTTTTCATCAATAGTACAGTGGACTTTGACATAAAGCATTGGGGAGGCCAC
>NC_090738.1:117236672-117246672 GCF_036898095.1 Palaemon carinicauda | reverse complement strand
CCTACAAAATCCCTTTTATCACATGGAAAGATCTTACCACCGACCCTCAAAGTCGTGACTCGGGACTTGGCCCCACGCAGGGGGCGGTGGGCTGAAGTCGACTACAGGTTCGGCTCGCTCGCTCGTTCTCTCTCTCTCTCTCTCTCTCTCTCTCTCTCAACACTCCAGCATCAGATTATGATGTCAAAGGTTTATCTGTATAAGCAAGGTAAGCCATAACAGCTCTGTGAATAAAAACTTACTAACCTATAAATAAAAATTGTTGTAATAACTAGAAATATTTTATTGCCCCTTTCTGTATAATACAATTTAAAATTAATTATTACACACTGTATAATTCACATTTATTAAAGTTTGCCAAAACTAAAAATATTATATATATATATATATATTATATATATATATATATTATAATGATAAAAGATTCAATCATATTGAATACGTAATAACTAAAATAAGTTCACTTCAAATTTAAATTTCCCCACACAATTCTTGATTTTTCGATTGTTTACAGAAGATGAATGAAATACCTTGTAACCAATCTCATACAGCCCTAGTTGGAAAAGCAGGATGCTTATATGCCCAATGGCTCCAACAAGGAAAAATAGGCCCGTAAAAAAAAGGAAATAAGGTATTAAATAAACTACAAGAAAAGTAATGAATATAAAATGTTTTAAGAACTGAGAGAACTTTGCTATTGAACAGTTATGAACTTAGTGGAGTATAAGAAATATGAAATAAAGATTTATTCTCCTTAAATTTCTGGTGAAATTGGTTGTATGACTAAAGCAATTCAGGAATGCAAGAACAAATTAATCATACCGTGGACTTTACCCTTAACTTATAAGATATTCCTATTTTGCCCAAATTCCTAAAGTGGACAAAAACATTTAGATGACTGGAAAAATCCTTCTTTGACTTCCATTTTTCCCATTTAATTCTTTGGAAGCAAGTTCAACGAGTTAATGGAGTTAAGGACTAGGTTCATGCGAATAGGTACTGCACAGGAAAACATATAAATATCCGCAAATGAGGATAACAGTTGTAAGAGAGGTGAGAATGAAAAGGAGCGGAACATTTACACGACTTGAAAAATCTTTCTTTAACTTCTATTTTCTCATTCAATTCTTTGGAGGCAATTCTAACGCGTTAATGATCATATAGACTTGCTTCATGCGAAATGGTAGTCCACAAGAAAAAATATAAATATCCAAAAATGAGGATAACAGTTGTTGTTGTTGTTGTTGTTGTTGTTACTGGCTAAGCTACTACCCTAGTTGGAAAAACAGGATGCTATACGCCCAGGGGCCTCAACAGGCAAAATAGTCCAGTGAGGAAAAGAAACAAGGATAAATAAAATATCTTAAGAACAGTAACAACATTAAAATAAATATCTCCTATATAACTATAAAAACTTCAAGAAATACCAGAGGAAGAGAACTTAGATAGAATAAAACTTAGATAGAATAGTGTGCCTCAAGCAAGAAAAGTGAGAAGGAGAATAATTGATTGTTCAATATAATACTGAATTTGTCTTGATTATGATGAAAGCATTAAACAGTTTCAAAAATAGGTGGTCAGTAAATACAAATTATTTGAATCGGCAAAAATGTGCTCAATTGACGAGAAACTATGCACCGTCAAAATTAAACATGAGAAAAGTGTACATGATTATGACAATTCTGAGAAAATGGTCCATCATTATAAGTAAAGTATCACTTTACATATAAAAAAAATACTACTAGGATGACAATTATGAGAAAATATAGAGCATCAACAAACGTTAAAAATAATAATCCCACCTTGAAGGTACCATGTTAAGAACAAGTCACTATCAAAACTAATACCGAATTTTTTTACTATAATGACTATAGTATTGCGAAAATGTACAGCATCATACTATGTCGAGGAAACGTTCACCATTAAGAAGACAACGCTGAGAAATTTTTCACCATATTAAAGACGTTGAGAAATTTCCACCAAAAAAGAAGACAACATCGAGAAATTTTCTGCCAAAAAAGAAGACAACATCGAGAAATTTTCTGCCAAAAAAGAAAACAACATCGAGAAATTTTCTGCCAAAAAAAGAAGACAACATCGAGAAATTTTCTGCCAAAAAAGAAGACAACATCGAGAAATTTTCTGCCAAAAAAGAAGACAACATCGAGAAATTTTCTGCCAAAAAAGAAAACAACATCGAGAAATTTTCTGCCAAAAAAGAAGACAACGTCGAGAAATTTTCTGCCAAAAAAGAAAACAACATCGAGAAATTTTCCACCAAAAAAAGAAGACATGGAGAAAATTTCCACCAAAAAAGAATACATCATTGAGAACATTTTCACCACTATTAAGACGACATTGGGAAAATTTTCACCATTATGTAGACGACATTGGGAAACTTTTCACCATTATGGAAAGAACATTAGAAAGTGTTCATCATTATGAAGACAACATTGGGAAAATTTTCTCCACTATGAAGACATTGAGAAAATTTTCTCCATTATGAAGACGAAATTGGGAAATTTTCACCATTATACGGATAACAATGGGAACATTTTCACCATTATCAAGAAGGTATTGGGAAAATTTTTACCATTATGAAGACAACATTGATAAAATTTTCTCCATTATGAAGAAGATATTGGGAAAACTTTCGCCACTACGAAGACATTGAGAAAATTTTCATATTAATGAAGACATTGGGAAGATTTTCACCATTATGAAGACAACATTGGGAAAATTTTCACCATTATGAAGACAACATTGAGAAAATGTTCATTATGAAGTAACAACATTGAGAACATTTTCACCATAATGAAGACAACATTGGGAACATTTTCACTATTATGAAGACAAAAATTGAAAACATTTTCATTATGAAGTAACAATATTGAGAAAATTTTCACCAATAATGAAGACAACATTGAGAAAATTTTTACCATAATGAAGAGAACATTGAGAACATTTTCACCATAATGAAGAGAACATTGAGAAAATGTACACCATAATGAAGACAATATTGAGAAAATGTTCACCATAATGAAGAAAACATTGAGAAAATGTTCATTATAATGACGAAAACAGTGAGACATTTTTCACCATTAGGAAGGCAACATTGAGAAAATGTTCTCCATTAAGAAGACATTGAGAAAATGTTCACCATTGTGAAGACAACACTGAGAAAATGTTCATTATGGAGTAAAAACATTGAGAAAATATTCACCACAATGAAGACAACATTGAAAAAATGTTCACCATTATAAAGATACATCATTAAGAAAATGTTCACCATTATGAAGATACATCATCAACAAGATGTTCACCATTATGAAGATACATCATCAAGAAAGTTTTCACCATTTTGAAGATACTTAATCAAGAAAATATTCACCATTATGAAGATACATCAAGAAAATTTTCACCATTATGAAGATACAATATCAAGAAAATGTTCACAGTTATGAAGATACAATATCAAGAAAATGTTCACCATTATGAAGACAACGTTGATAAAATTTTTATTATGGAGTAACAACATCAAGAGAATTTTCACCATTATGAAGATACATCATCAAGAAAATGTTCACCATTATGAAGATACAACTTCAAAGAAAATGTTCTCCATTATGAAAACACATCAAGAAAATGTTCACCATTATGAAGACACATCATCAAGAAAATTTTCACCATTATGAAGACACGTCATCAAGAAAATGTTCACCATCATGAAGATAAAATATCAAGAAATTGTTCACCATTATGAAATACAACATCAAGATAATATTCAACATTATGAAGGCACATCATCAAGAAAATGTTCATCATTATGAAGATGCAATACCAAGAAAATGTTCACCATTACGAAGATACAACATCAAGAAAATATTCACCATTATGAAGATACATCATCAAGAAAATGTTCACCATTATGAAGATACAATATTAAGAAAATGTTCACCATTATGAAGATACAATATTAAGAAAATGTTCACCATTATGAAGATACATCATCAAGAAAATGTTCACCAGTATGAAGACACCATCAAGAAAATGTTCACCAGTATGAGGACACATCATCAAGAAAATGTTCACCATTATGAAGGACACATCATCAAGAAAATGTTCACCATTATGAAGACTCAAATGTCGTTCACGACCTCCTTGCTCACCCCCACCCCCCAACACACGTCCTCAATCCCGCCCATTTTGGCCTCTACGTCCGTCCCAACCAGGACCCCCATTCTCTCATAAATCAAGTTAGGGGGTCCATTAGTGTAGGGGTTATCGTTTCGCGGGTAATGGAGGGGACGCCCTTATATGAGCTATGCCAGGAAAGGAGGAGGAGGAGGGGGCGGGGGGGGGGAGGGCTCCCGAGAAATTATTTTTAGAAGGAAGACAAAATCGAAATTACACTGAATGTGCCATTCTTGGTGTATTTGTAAACAGGTAAATTACCTTTAATTTTGTTAATTACCAGTTATTTAAGTCTTTACGAGCAGTGCACATATTACATGAGAGAGAGAGAGAGAGAGAGAGAGAGAGAGAGAGAGAGAGAAACTGTATTAATGACTGCCTATGCTTAGTAATGCAGTACTTGGATCACGTTTGCTAAGTTACTGGATAACTCCCGACCTACAACACACCAAGCCATGTATGGTTACTAGCTTCTGTTACTGTAAATAAAAGGGCTAGTAAGCATTATTCTTGCAATATCAGAGGGGCGTAAGCGACATAGCAACTCAGCCACGAAATAACAATTCTCACATACTTTATATATATATATATATATATATATATACATACATATATATATACATATATATATATATACACACACACACACAGATAGATAGATAGATAGATAGATAGATAGATAAATAGATAGATAGATATAAATATGTACATATTTTTCATAATAACGCTGTAAATAAATGAAATATTTTCTCTCATCCAATAATACATTGGTACCTTTCTAACAATATTTCTCTATTTCAACGTGACGAAAAAAAAAAATAATTATAAGGTCTGCGGAAACCTAACGTGACCATTATATAGGGCAACTCCTCAGCTGAAATAATTAAGAAAAAGGTTTTATAGCGAAATAATTTCGATTATATCAGACATGGTCCCTGAAAAACTCACAATTTATGGTCTTGCGGAAAGGTCAAATAAGCGACCTTTAATTAGACGCGGAATATATTGCCAAATTCATGACGCGCTCGGTAACGAAGGAGGGTTTTAACTTTAATAGAAATGACGTGGTATATTTCGCGAGTGATGAAAGATTCAATTATCAAGGAAGGCGGAGAACACCATGGAAAATGGACCTCAACCCTAATGGGGTTAATAAGACCTCTCTGGGATCATTTAAGCTCCTTAACTTTTCGCTCGGGGTATTAGGAACATGGAAAGACACTCAGGAGATATATGTAAGTAAAAATGAAAGGGCTTTTATATGTGTGTATATATATATATATATATATATACACACATATATATATATACTGTATTATATATATATATATATATATATACATATATATATATACTGTATTATATATAAATATATATATATATATATATATATATGTATATATATATAATACAGTATATACTAGCGTACGCGACCCATCAAAAACTGACTGCTAAATATTTAGAAAGATACGTCCACACAGGCACACGCACCCCTCTCTTACCAGGATGTGACTACTCCCTCACACCCCCACACCTGGGGGACGAGGAGAGCTAGCATGACCAGAAAGATATATATACATTACAGTATATATATATCTACACACAGATACTGTAAGAGAGAGAGAGAGAGAGAGAGAGAGAGAGAGAGAGAGAGAATTGTCCTTTATTATATGAGGATATATATATATATATATATATATATATTTATAATTTTACAACAATATTATTACAATTATGTATTGTATGATAGGCGATATGTATATAACACTTTATATTAAAATATCCTTTAGGTCGTGTTATCTACTCAGAACAAAAGACCTCAAAAGATTTTAGGATGTCAATACGTTAAACTTGATAATCTATTAAAATATAAAAGAAATAATTATAAAACAATTATCAACCAACCATAGGTTACCTTCAAAAGTCTTTGGCATTAAAAATTCCTATGAAAACCTTTGGAATTTATATCCAAAGATGCTTAAAACGATCAGCACACAGTCTCAAGGAATCTCTCTCTCTCTCTCTCTCTCTCTCTCTCTCTCTCTCTCTACTCCTCTGAGGTAGATCTCATTAAAAAGAACTTTAACCCCCACTAGGTTCTTTTATTAGAAACTACTGTGGAAGAAATACCCAAATCATTCCTCCATCTTGCTCGTTAATTTAGCGAAATAAATGTACCAGGTGTAACTCGCTGGCAGCCGTAGGCCTACTATTGAGAGAGGAAATGTAATAATTTTCTTTGAGACATTTGTATCATTATCTCTGCAGGAAATGCGGCCACCTTTAATTCCAATGCAATTACAGGATATTGTGAGGACTGAGAGAGAGAGAGAGAGAGAGAGAGAGAGAGAGAGAGAGAGAGTTGTATATAAAATTTAACTGTAAATATAGTTTGCTTTCTAAATGTTTTATGGTATTGCAATGGCATGAGTGCGGAAACGAAATTTTGACGACGGGAAGAAAGGAAGAAAACTTTAACTGTATATATAGTTTGATGAATTTTAAATATCTTATGGTATTGCAATGGCTTTGCAATGGCATAGGTTCGGAAACGAAATTGAGACGACGGGAAGAAACGAAGAGAAATAATGTTCACCAGCATACATCTTCAAAATAAGGAATTCTAAAAGACATACCGGTACAGTATTACACATAAGTCACTTCTTACAACTACACAAAGACTCACCAACAGCAAATCAGATATCCCTACACACACTGCCATTTACCCATTATTTTACGCTTCTAACCCTTTTTAGACTTCACATGTCTTGTCAATTCTGTCCACAACACACTTTACTCGCATAAAGGAGAAGTGGGTCAACATTCTCCCATGCAGTGTAATATGCAAAAATGCCTAATGATGTACACGATTAATTGCACATTCAGGTCCTGTAGTGAATAGGATTCCCCTGCGTGACAAGACCAGGGAAGCAGCCCTTAAAGTAAAGTAAAAGTAAAGTAAATTACTTACTTCACCATTTCTGTGACTTACTTGTTTTCTAGTTTTACCATCACCTGTTACATATACTGCAAATTATATATACATTCTAAACATTTCCATCATTCAAATTTTCATATTACCAGCTAATTTGAACCACCGAGCTTAAGTCTACCCTCTATTGTTTCAACTCATATTCGAATCCTAGCAGGGGAGAACATAATAAAGAGAATTTATTTTTGGTTATTTCCTTCCAGAATTGGGTGACTTCAATATTGCACACTTATTGCTGCTCAACATTTGATTACTTACGCACTGCACACGCGCACGCATATATATATATATATATATACATAGATGTATAATAAATATATATATATATATATATATATAATATATATAGATATATAATATATATATATATATATACATAGATATATAATAAATATATATATATATATATTTATATATATACATACATATATAAATATTTATATATATAATATATATGTATATATATAAATATATAAGTATATATATTTATATACATAAATATATAATATATATATATATACAGTATATATATACATATATATATACATATATATATATATATATATATATTCATTTATATATACAAATATATATAAACATATATATAAATATATAAATATATATATTTATATATACATATATATATATTTTATATATATAAATATATAAATATATATATATATTTATATATATATATATATATATATATTTATATATAAATATATAATATATACAGTATATGTATATATATATATATATATATATGTATATATATATATATATATATGTATATATATATTTATATATACATAAATATATAATATATACAGTATATATATATATATATATATATGTATATATATATATACATAAATATATAATATATATACATATATATTTTATACATATAATATTTATTTTATATATATATATATACATATATACTGTATATATAAATTATATATACATATATATATATATATATATATATATACACAATATATAAATATATATATATATATACATATATATATATATATATATATAATTGGCTAGCTGCTGTAAATTAGGGAGCACTAAATCTTCCCTATACAACATGAGTATTTTAGAGTACTAGAGGTTATATTAGACTCCAATACATACTTATCCCTATTGCTCGACTATCATAGCTGGAATATTAGCGTAATGGAAGGCAAGTATCACAATTTAATGTTTATATAAAACTATACTAAAAAAATTTTAATCCTGTTTTTTAGTAAAATACAGGAGACCGTAAGTTTACCATACTTTGTTATTATCTTTTACGGGTTGGTGACCAAAATATCTCTATTTTACATCAATATTTCCATTTTTAAAACTGAAAATCCTTGAATAAATGTTCCCAGGCATTTAGTTTTTTAATGCAAATTTTCAACTGTGAAGGTACAATTCTCAAAGTTTTCTACATCAGCATATCAAATTTTATTCCTCTTCCCAACGGAAAATTGTTTTTGTCTACATGCCATTAATATTGCGGTATCATCTATAATAGAAATGACCGAGAGTTCTTTTCTTTCTTACTAATAACAACATCCATGAATTACAACAACAACAAATTCAGCCGTTTCTAGTCCACTGAAGGACAAAGACCTCAGAAATGTCCTTATTCATTCCTGATGTTGGGCTATTTTTCCTCATCACGCTGACCAACAGCGAATTGATTATCATAGATTTTCGTCTGATCGTTCACAGCAAACCAACCTAGTATGGGTGCCCTGACTAGTACAGCTTTGCTGATCATTGTGATACAAAACTCCTTTCACCACGTTAAGGTATCACCACTCAGAGTTAGGACGGACAAGCTAATTATAACAATGATCACCACTTTTCTGATCACCATTTGCCTCAATAAGTAATTTTCGTTATCATCTGTAATGTCAAATATCTCGAGCAACTGAGAGTTACTCGTTTCTTATAACATACGCATTTTTGTTCAGTGGAATTACCCAGGATTATTATCATTATTATTTATTATTATTCATTGTTGTTGTTGGTATTACAAGCTAAGCTACATTCCTTGTTGGAAAAGTAAGATGCCAAAAGCCCAAGGGTTCCAACAGGGAAAAATAGAAAGTGAGGAAAGGAAAGCAAAGGAAATGCAGAAATAAGTAAATTACAAAAGAAGTAATTAACAATTGAAATAAAATATTTAAAAACAGTAACAACGTTAAAAACATATCTTTCATATCGATCTATTAATCTCATAAATTAATAAATCGTCATCCACTACAGTATCAGTTTTTGTCTGCTGTTTTATTGAAAAATAGTGGTGGAGTCTACGTTGCAGCTTAATGAATGCTACTGTTGTTAAGTTACTTGCGATTACAATTACACTATAGTGTGAAAATTGCTTCAATTCAGACGTAAATATAAAATTAAGTGACCTATACGAGTAAAACAGATATTAACGGACTTTATATCCATTTCAGACGCCATAATGCCTCAATTTTTGCAATTATCTTTTAAATAATTTTAATAATCTTCAGAATGATTAAGATTTTAAGAATAATAATGATTAAAGGAATAATACAATTTTAGGAATAATAACAATTTTAGGAATAATAACAATTTTAGGAATAATAATTTTAAGAATGATAATTTTAGAATAATTTCATTAATTTTGATAATGATAATTTCAATTTAATGAACAGTCGGGTCAATATGACATTTTAGCACAGCTTATTAGACACCCCCCCCCCTCCCCAAGGACACCACAGTAAACTACCAAGTGTGTGACTCAAATAGTGAAGCTGAGAAATGCTGGGTTTTAGTTAT
>NC_090738.1:117221759-117231759 GCF_036898095.1 Palaemon carinicauda | reverse complement strand
ACTCCTGATGTTTGCATATGGTTTTTACTCCTGATGTTTTCATATGGTTTTACTCCTGAGTGTTTACATATGGTTATACTCCTGATGTTTACATATGGTTATACTCCTGATGTTTTCATATGGTTTTACTCCTGATGTTTACATATGGTTTTACTCCTGATGTTTTCATATGGTTTTACTCCTGATGTTTGCATATGGTTTTACTCCTGATGTTTGCATATGGTTTAACTCCTGATGTTTGCATATGGTTTAACTCCTGATGTTTGCATACGGTTTAACTCCTGATGTTTGCATACGGTTTAACTCCTGATGTTTGCATACGGTTTTACTCCTGATGTTTGCATACGGTTTAACTCCTGATGTTTGCATACGGTTTAACTCCTGATGTTTGCATACGGTTTAACTCCTGATGTTTGCATACGGTTTTACTCCTGATGTTTACATACGGTTTTACTCCTGATGTTTACATACGGTTTTACTCCTGATGTTTGCATACGGTTTTACTCCTGATGTTTGCATACGGTTTTACTCCTGATGTGTACATACGGTTTTACTCCTGATGTTTACATATGGGTTTTACTCCTGATGTTTGCATATGGTTTAACTCATGTTTACATATGGTTTTACTCCTGATGTTTACATATGGTTTTACTCCTGATGTTTGCATATGGTTTTTACTCCTGATGTTTACATATGGTTTTACTCCTGATGTTTACATATGGTTTTACTCCTGATATTTATATATGGTTTAATTCCTTATGTTTACATATGGTTCTACTCCTGATGTTTTCATATGGTTTTACGCCTGATGTTTGCATATGGTTTTACTCCTTATGTTTGCATATGGGTTTAATTCCTGATGTTTGCATATGGTTTAACTCCTGATGTTTGCATATGGTTTAACTCCTGATGTTTGCATACGGTTTAACTCCTGATGTTTGCATACGGTTTAACTCCTGATGTTTACATACGGTTTTACTCCTGATGTTTACATACGGTTTTACTCCTGATGTTTACATACGGTTTTACTCCTGATGTTTACATACGGTTTAACTCCTGATGTTTACATACGGTTTTACTCCTGATGTTTACATACGGTTTTACTCCTGATGTTTACATATGGTTTTACTCCTGATGTTTGCATATGGTTTAACTCATGTTTACATATGGTTTTACTCCTGATGTTTACATATGGTTTTACTCCTGATGGTTTACATATGGTTTTACTCCTGATGTTTGCATATGGTTTTACTCCTGATGTTTACATATGGTTTTACTCCTGATGTTTACATATGGTTTTACTCCTAATCTTTGCATATGGCTTTACTCCTGATCTTTGCATATGGTTTTGAATATGGTTTTACTCCTGATGTTTTCATACGGTTTAACTCCTTATGTTTGCATATGGTTTAACTCCTGATGTTTGCATATGGTTTTACTCCTGATGTTTGCATATGGTTTAACTCCTGATGTTTGCATATGGTTTAACTCCTGATGTTTGCATATGGTTTTTACTCCTGAAGTTTGCATATGGTTTTACTCCTGATGTTTGCATACGGTTTAACTCCTAATGTCTACATATGGTTTTACTTCAGATGTTTGCGTATGGTTTTACTCCTGATGTTTGCATAAGGTTTTACTCCTAATGTCTACATATGGTTTTACTCCTAATGTCTACATATGGTTTTACTCCTGATGTTTACATATGGTTTTAGTCCTGATGTTTACATATGGTTTTAGTCCTGATGCTTGCATATGGTTTTACTCCTGATGTTTACATATGGTTTTACTCCTAATCTTTGCATATGGCTTTACTCCTGATCTTTGCATATGGTTTTGCATATGGTTTTACTCCTGATGTTTGCATACGGTTTAACTCCTTATGTTTGCATATGGTTTAACTCCTGATGTTTGCATATGGTTTAACTCCTGATGTTTGCATATGGTTTTACTCCTGATGTTTGCATATGGTTTTACTCCTGATGTTTGCATACGGTTTAACTCCTAATGTCTACATATGGTTTTACTCCAGATGTTTGCGTATGGTTTTACTCCTGATGTTTGCATACGGTTTTACTCCTAATGTCTACATATGGTTTTACTCCTAATGTCTACATATGGTTTTACTCCTAATGTTTGCATATGATTTTAGTCCTGATGTTTGCATATGGTTTTAGTCCTGAAGTTTACATATGGTTTTAGTCCTGATGTTTGCATATGGTATTACTCCTGATGTTTGCATATGGTTTTACTCCTGATGTTTACATATAGTTTTACTCCTGATGTTTACATATGGTTTTACTCCTAATCTTTGCATATGGCTTTACTCCTAATCTTTGCATATGGTTTTGCATATGGTTTTACTCCTGATGTTTGCATACGGTTTAACTCCTGATGTTTGCATATGGTTTAACTCCTGATGTTTGCATATGGTTTTACTCCAGATGTTTGCATATGGTTTTACTCCAGATGTTTGCATACGGTTTTACTCCTAATGTCTACATATGGTTTTACTCCTAATGTCTACATATGGTTTTACTCCTGATGTTTACATATGGTTTTAGTCCTGATGTTTACATATGGTTTTACTCCTGATGTTTACATATGGTTTTACTCCTAATCTTTGCATATGGCTTTACTCCTAATCTTTGCATATGGTTTTGCATATGGTTTTACTCCTGATGTTTGCATACGGTTTAACTCCTGATGTTTGCATATGGTTTAACTCTCTGATGTTTGCATATGGTTTTACTCCTGATGTTTGCATATGGTTTTACTCCTGATGTTTGCATACGGTTTAACTCCTGTCTACATATGGTTTTACTCCAGATGTTTGCGTATGGTTTTACTCCTGATGTTTGCATACGGTTTTACTCCTAATGTCTACATATGGTTTTACTCCTAATGTCTACATATGGTTTTACTCCTAATGTTTGCATATGATTTTAGTCCTGATGTTTGCATATGGTTTTAGTCCTGAAGTTTACATATGGTTTTAGTCCTGATGTTTGCATATGGTATTACTCCTGATGTTTGCATATGGTTTTACTCCTGATGTTTACATATGGTTTTACTCCTGATGTTTACATATGGTTTTACTCCTGATGTTTGTATATGGTTTTACTCGTGATGTTAGCATATGGTTTAACTCCTGATGTTTGCAAATGGTTTTACTCGTGATGTTTGCATATGGTTTTACTCCTGATGTTTGCATATGGTTTTACTCGTGATGTTTGCATATGGTTTTACTCGTGATGTTTGCATATGGTTTTACTCGTGATGTTTACATATGGTTTAACTCCTGATGTTTGCATATGGTTTTACTCGTGATGTTTGCATATGGTTTAATCGTGATGTTTGCATATGGTTTTACTCGTGATGTTTACATATGGTTTAACTCGTGATGTTTACATATGGTTTAACTCCTGATGTTTACATATGGTTTTACTCGTGATCTTTGCATATGGTTTACTCGTGATGTTTACATGGTTTTACTCGTGATGTTTGCATATAGGATTAATCCTGACGTTTGCATATGGTTTTACTCCTGATCTTTGCATAGGGTTTTACTGTATAGCCTACTCTGGTAACAGCACTGGTATTCATCTAAACACTAAGATGTCTGAATTACAAATGTAGATAAACGAAGCTAAAAAATACATGATACTAATAATCTAAGTGGATAAATAAATACGGCAATGATAAACGGGAATAATAAAAGGTTGGGGGAAACTTGCAGAAAAAAAAAATATTCCAAAAATGGATATAATATAGTTGTGGCGAATTTCATTCTATCTCATAGCAATATTAAAGGATATCTTTCAACAGACACAACATTCTTAAAAATTTAGATTTACTATCATTCGAAAACTTTATTTTATTTAGCATAAATGAGAAATAGGAAAAAAATGAATGCAAAATAAACTTGAAAAGGCGAACTTCTTTAGATTTTTTACGGAACCTATTAATAAAAAAAATATATATAAATTTACCCACCCAAGACGTATTTTGTTCATTCACTAACAAAATGCCAAGTCTTTTTTTTCTTTTTTTTTTGCTACTGAAAAATTAACGAGAATTTAATGACATAACAAAACATATTACAGCATTGAGCAATTTTGATTGACAAGGCATGTAGGCTATATATTAACTTTAATAGCTTTTTAATCGTTACATAAATACATCCATGTGTATGAGAGAGAGAGAGAGAGAGAGAGAGAGAGAGAGAGAGAGAGAGAGAGAGAGAGAGAGAGAGAGAGAGAGATAATATTAATAGCTACATAATTTTCTGCATAAATACTTCCATGTTTATAAGAGAGAGAGAGAGAGAGAGAGAGAGAGAGAGAGAGAGAGAGAGAGAGACTCATAATAACATATAGCTATATAATCTGCTGCATAAATACTTCCATGTGTATACGAAAAGAGAGAGAGAGAGAGAGAGAGAGAGAGAGAGAGAGAGAGAGAGAGAGAGAGAGAGAGAGAGAGAGATATTAATAGCTACATCATTTTCTGCATAAATACTTCCATGTTTATAAGAGAGAGAGAGAGAGAGAGAGAGAGAGAGAGAGAGAGAGAGAGAGAGAGAGAGAGAGAGAGAGACTCATAATATCATATAGCTAAATAATTTGCTGCATAAATACTTCGATGAGAGAGAGAGAGAGAGAGAGAGAGAGAGAGAGAGAGAGAGAGAGAGAGAGAGAGAGAGAGAGGAGAGAGAGAGAGAGACCTAGATAATAGAGCCTCTTGCTGAGCGTAACAACATGCATGCAGTCCTTAAAAACTCTTACTCCATGTAGCTGGTTAATAACAGCAGGCTAATTTGTGATTCTCATTAATAGTTATGTTCAATCGTAACAATCTGAGACATTATCAAGCAATTTGGTATCGCATTCACGAGCCAAAGGATTTTATAGATTATATGTGAAGGATCTTGTTTAATGTTGTTACTGTTCTTGAAATATTTTCATTGTTTATTCTTTACTTTTACTTTTTACTTTTAGGGGTTTATTTCTCCTCCTCCATCTGACACTAAGAGTCTGTTCAGGCGGGCCTTGGTGTGTGAAAACAATTTCTTTCCAGACAATATTTTGCTCTGTATCTTTTCAGTTATTCGCTAGCATTTGTATTCAGGCTTAATAGTTTTCAGATCACTATCATAACACTTTCCAAAGAGATAAGTCTTCAGGTTCTTCTTGAAAGCTGCCACATTTAGTTTATTTCCTATTTTCCTTTCCTCACTGGTCTATTTTTCCCTGTTGGAGGCCCTGGGCTTATAGCATCCTGCTTTTCCAACTATGGTTATAGTCTAGCTTATAATAATAATAATAATAATAATAATAATAAAAAACGACTATTTTGTCTTTTTTGACAGTTTATTCATTAGAAGAAGAATTAATGTGCATAGACCTTATATATATATATATATATATATATATATATATATATATATATATATATATATATATATATATATATTTTTTTTTTTTTTAAACATTCTAACGAAAAAATGTCCAACATGAATAAATAGAGAGACTATTTAGATAAAAACAAGAGCGCACAGTAAATTAAAAAAAAAAAACCAGACAACAAACTTAATTAGTAATAAGGTAAATACCGTTGAAATCTCCTCGGGTCAGTGATACGACGGATGTGGTGAGCATCTGTAGTGATAAGCTACAAAAAAGGCCGAAGACCCTTTAAATATTTCACGAAAATGAATAAAACTCTTAACGTGATGATCAACAAAAGACTAGAGGTATAAAAGGACATGAGGTACGAGATACATTAACTAACAAGTTACCAAAATGAGGCAAACCAAAATAAGAATATTAAATCAGGCGGACTATGTTATTATTATTATTATTATTATAAATAAATGCTATGCTACAACCCTAGTTGGAAAAGCAGGATGCTATAAGCCCAGGGGCCCCAACAGGGAAAATAGCCCAGTGAGGAAAGGAAACAAGGAAAAATTAAATATTTTGAGAATAGAGATAACATTAAAATAAACATTTTCTATATAGACTATAAAAACTTTAACAAAGCAAGAGGAAGAAAAACTAGATAGAACAGTGTGCCCGAGTGTACCCTCAACCAAGAGAACTCTAACCCAAGACAGTGGAAGACCATGGTACAAAGGCTACGGCACTACCCAAGACTGGAGAACAATGGTTTGATTTTGGAGTGTCCTTCTCCTAGAAGAGCTGCTTACCATAGCTAAGAGTCTCTTCTAACCTTACCAAGAGGAATGTGGCCACTGATCAATTACATTGCATTAGTTACCCTCTTGGGTGAAGAAGAATAGTTTGGTAATCTCAGTGTTGTCAGGTGTTTGAGGACAGAGGAGAATCTGTTCAAGAAGTTGTTTACGGTCAAGAAATACCGGTAACCCTTTTACTGGAAATCATAGAACAAATTCAGATTTCATTAGAAAGAACATTCAAATGTTTTGAAGGCGACACGTGGATGGAAGAGGCAAGGACAGTGACATTGCCATAGCTAGCAGAACTATGGCCTAGAGACTGACCATATACATATGATCAACACCCTAGTCCCCTCTCCAGCACATTTGCAGTATTTTTAGTTAGGAAAGATTTAAAACTATAGAAGAGAACTAAAAATATATAAAATTTCGAAATAGAGAAAAGTTTTCACATGCATGATAATATCAATGGCAAAACAAAAAATTGATAAATTTACAATCATAAATATGGAAAGCAGAGAGCATGACCGCTAAAAAAAAAAAAAAAAAAAAAAAAAAATGATGATGAGGATGCATCTGATATGTCCTCCCAAAAATTTTATTCATATGCGTCTTTATCGCTTTAAGAAAGTTCGTCGATAGACACTTGAACATGCACGAGGAATACATACCCCCGTCAAACTTCTTTGATGGAAGTGATATTATCCACCATCGCCAGTGTGAAAGAGAATCGTCATTTCTGTATAAAAGCATTAGGAACTATGCTGAAAATCTTGATATAAATTCATGTAATGTAAAGAATTAGTAATAAATTATATAAAATAGCATGTACATTTTATTTAGTGTGTTCAATGCAAGAGCATGTACATTTAGTTAATTTATATTTGGTTACCGTCTCCTGATGACATTCATTTAAATGAGATTTCGGTTAAATTGGCAAAGGAACTCACAGATAAATACGATATTGACAATGGGATATAAAAATAAAGGGACACTTTGAAAAGTCTACCTTTTTTGTATTAAACAATGCAAATGTTGTACGAGGCTAGGTTATACATGAAGTAATTTAGATACATTGATAAGGATAATACAAATGGTCTATAGATATTGAAGAGAACATTCTTATTATGAAAAAGTCTGCTGTAAATCACATGGTCAGCCATGTAAGCATACATTGTATACTTTTCAGAATGTTATAACAGTTTGGAGATTAATGGTATAAATAATGTAACATACCATGTTATATCTTAAATAATATAAACTTAACATTTTCTGAAAAAAAAATCAACAAGTTATATTTATTGTTACTGTTGTTAACGGGTAATCCAGCTTGGAAACACAATCTGATGTAAATTTCATGCCAATAAGTCCTGAATGAAAAAAACAAACAACCCCACAGTAAAGTAGAATAGCTTTTAAGCAAAGAGCAAAATATCCCGATCAAGTTCATATAGTGACAACAGGCAAAAAAAAAAAACCTCTCCAAACTACTCAGAATTAATGATATATGGCTCAATATTTTACTAAAGATGAACTTCCTGTTTTTTAGAAGTTTTGAACTGCAATGAAATCTTGTTTGGCCAATTACTAATTCAGTTTGATTACACCTTCGAACATGATGCGATGAGCATATATTTTTGGAGTTCAGGCATATTTTGTATGATTTTAGAGCCCAATAGGGTTTGATAACCAACACTAGAATGGACACCACTAACTAAACACTGTGGTGACAAACTACAGCTTCCTCAGTGCACAGCCCGTAGAATTTATTAGATTAATTGTATTACTAGTGTATGCGACCCGTAAAAAATGACGGGTAAATATTTAGATACACATGCACACACAGTTAGATTCACTCCATCCCACCCCTTACCCCTTTCCTAACTACAACACGTTATTTTAGGCAATCTGTGGTAGTTACTGTTTTCCGAACGGTTGCCGTTCAGGGTGACAGGAAAAAAAATATGTACACACACACACACACATATATATATATATATATATATATATATATATATATATATATATATATATATATATATATATATATATATATATATATATATATATATATATATATATATATATATATATATATATATATATATATATATATATAAAGACGCACCACACCAATGTGCATATTGTGATTTTTATAGCTATCTAGATTCTAAAATATATTTGATATATTTAATAAAATCAGCTTAGAAATGTTGCACTTTACTTTCTTTTCATAAGCGAGCACTATACCTTGATATAACCATGCAGTTTTTTTTTAAATTAGTAAACTCACAACTTCAACATGAACGGAGGAAACTAAACAATAGGGGGAAACCAGAAGCTCAATATTTAACTGGATTTCGAAATGTAAAGCATAAACTTTTACTTATTCCATTGTATTCGTTCCTAAAGAAATATGCAGCAACACCAATTACTGGAAATTGATGAATGTCTTTAGAAAAAATTAGCACTGTTCTTTTATCTTTAATTTTACTAATTTCTGTGCTTATCTTATTATTGAATGAAACCGGTTATGAAATTTCTCCCAAGTGACTTCTGGGTAGAAAATATTATTGATTATTATAGTGCTAATGTACGCGACCCGTCAAAATGGACTGCTAAATATTTAGATACATATGCACACACTCACGCTGCCCCTCTCACCAGGGTATGACTACTGTCTCTCTTAAATTCCCGAGAGATGGGGAGAGCTTAGCAAGACCGGAAAGATTACACACACACACACACACACACACACACACACACACATATATATATATATATATATATATGTGTGTATATATATATATATATATATATATATATATATATATATATATATATATATATATATATATATTTGTGTATCAATAGATATTCTATAAATATTTTAATGCACACTTTAAAAAAAATGGCCTGAAGTCTTGATATACCCTTTTACTAAAGATGATGATCTACATATTTAAATAAATAAATACTTCCAACCGATCCTTTCCTATTTCCCCCCAAACATTCCACAACCGGAGTAAAACCCTTGCCAACAAGGACACCAGAAGTGTTTTAAATAAAAGGAAAACAGAAGAGTCCTCAGGGAAAAGTAAGCCACGGAAAAGCAAGACATTAAAGGCTTTTATAAGCTCTTGTTCCTCTCGAGTAATCCAGTAATCCAGGATTAGAGATGGGATAGATAACGTTTGAAAAGGATTAGTGAGAAGGGATTAATTCCAACCGTTATTGTTAGCTCCATGACGCCAACACAAGAAGCTTTTGGGGTCCATATGGTGAACTTCCAGGTACTATTAATGCCTTTGTAAACACCATGGAGGTGTGCTCGCTCGATTGTTTTTTTGTCAACAAATTAACAAAGAATTACAATTCACATTTTACTATTGGTTCGTTTCTGTGATTTTCCTAAGACTATGTTTTTCCTTTAAATTTCCTAAGACTAGAATTAACAGAGAATTTACAATTCACATTTTACTATTGGTTCGTTTTTATGATTTTCCTAAGACTATGTTATTCCTTTAAATTTCATAAGACTAGAATTAACAAAGAATTTACAATTCATATTTTACTATTAGTTCGCTTCTGTGATTTTCCTAAGACTATGTTATTCCTTTAAATTTCAGAAGACTATATTATTCCTTCAAATTTCCTAAGACTAGAATTAACAAGGAATTTACAATTCACATTCTACTATTGGTTAGCTTCTGTGATTTTCCTAAGACTACATTATGTTAGGACTACGTTATTCCTTTAAATTTCATAAGACTAGAATTAACAAAGAATATACAATTC
>NC_090738.1:117196759-117211759 GCF_036898095.1 Palaemon carinicauda | reverse complement strand
AGAGAAAAGTAGCCACTGAACAATTACAGTGCTGTAGTTAACCCCTTGGGTGAAGAAGAATTGTTTGGTAATCTCATGTATTGTCAGGTGTATGAGGACAGAGGAGAATCTGTAAAGAATAGGCCAGACTATTCGGTGTCTGTGTAGGCAAAGGGAAAGAACCGTAACCAGAAAGAAGGATCTAATGTAGTACTGTCTGGCCAGTCAAAGGACCCCATAACTCTCTAGCAGTAGTATCTCTACGGGCGGCTGGTGCCCTGGCCTACCCACTACTTACCAATAGTATATATATAATGAACTGTAACAGATATTCCACGGGGAAATGGTGTAAGAGCTCATGGCGTAATAGAGCATCAAGCCTCAAGTTAAAAGGTCCCCAAAAATTCAGTCAAGTTCTTGAATATGTTCTTAAGTAACCATGATAAAATGGCCGTCATTCATCATTTGGTAATAATAATAATAATAATAATAATAATAATAATAATAATAAAAATAATAATAATAATTAATAAAAATAATAAATAATAAAAATAAGAATAATAATAATAAATAATAAAAATAATAAAAATAATAATAATAATAATAATAATAGAAATAATAACAATAAAAATAATAATAATAAATAGTAAAAAAAAAAACATTCCGAGATACACTATTTCAGTATTGATCTAAAATACACAATTAAAATTAGGATGATTTTATAAAAATATTTGCTATTACTAGCGCTTATATTGTCTTTCGTTGGGTAAAAGACCTTAGTATCATAATTTAGATCACCCGTCTGGACCGGAAAATGGTAAAGAAAATCTATGAGAATTATCTTGCTTAGATTCAATTCTCAAGTAACGAAAGAAAATCAAGCAAACTAATTCATAGACTAGATTTAGTGTCACTTCATATATGAAAGTGAACACAAGTGTGAAAAAAGATGTCATTTAAAAAATCAGTATTGAGAATCACCATTTTTTTTATGGTAAGTTTCCGCAAGAATGAAATGTAAAGAATATGTAAAATAACCTAATAAAAAATCTAGGACTTACTTAAAACAAAAGCATTTATAAGACTGAAAACATCTAAACAAACTCCCAAAATTTCTCAAAATATGGTCCACTGTATATATGTAAAAGGCAGATATGATTTCCATCACAAATAAATCAACTACTTTAACATTGATATGTTAACTCCAGTCTTCCTGTGAAATTTTAAAGCACCAGTACACTGATCCCCCTTTTTCCTAGATTATTTTCCTATAAAAAATATTTTTGCATATTTTAACTTCCCAGTCCTAATTTTTTTTGTTTTATTCCGTTAAATATAATAGTATTCATAACACCAATAACACATAAGTACACTTAAAGACTAACAAAGTGAAAAATAAAATAAATTGAATGCAATAACTACTTTCACTTGACTTAACACTTGAAAATTTGCTAAAAAAAAAAAAAAAAAAAAAAAATAAAAAAAAAAAAAAAAAAAAAAAAAAAAACCTGGAATAAATGTTGCCAGGCATTTACCATTTTAAAATTAGATATATTGACGTTAAGGCACTGTGACATTATGGTCACCAACCCAATAAAAATAATATAAAAATAATAAAGGAGTGTTAAATATTACGATTGTCTGTATTTCTGAAAATACGGCTGAAAACAGTATATTTTGAAGGAGTTTCCGTTTTTATTTTTTTTTTTTTTTTTTTTTTTTTTTTTTTTACTGTGCACTATACGATCGAACTATCCGCTTATTTTTGTTACATATAGCAGTTTTGTATCAACTGAAAGTGCTAATTTTCCTAGACATTTTCTAAAAAAAATTGCACGATTACAAAGGATCTACTTCATTTACTCTTTATATATTAATGAAAAAAAGTGTGAAAATTAAGAAAAAAATAAAATTCACACTACTATCAGGTAATCGTATATTTACAGATAAATATTCCACGGTGGTCCAATAGAAATATATAAAATGTTAAATTCTTGGTATTTTTCCCTGAAATATATCATCCTAAAGCTGGCATCATTTGAAATGGACATAGGCTATACAGTAATTGTTATACAAATAAAGCAAAAAAACTGGAGATTGGAGATTCAACTTAAAAAAAACTCTCTCTTTCTCTCGCAATATTCCTTTTCCATTAAATTCTGATCTCACTTTTTGTACTAAGCCAAGTTCCACTATTGCCTAGAGTTGTCTTTTTCAGGTGTTGGGAATTACGCTGATAGGAAAAGATTTTTAGAGACCACTAAAAATTCATGGTACAAATAGTGTGTGTGTGACAAAGTGAGTGTGTGTGTATGCTCGTGTGTGTGTGTGCTCGTGTGTATGCATTTGTAAGTGTTTTGTGTATGTGTGTGCGTGCCTAAAATTCTTAATTTATGAAAAAAACAAAAATTTAAATTCTTGAAAAGTGTCCAAGATAAGGAATGAAGGAAAATAAAGCCTAGACTTAAGAAGAGAGACAGCTATAAAGAAGATATATCTAATTTTTTTGTTTTTGTAACCATCACCTAGATTAATTTCCAGAAAGTTCACAGGATCCCTATATTTGTTCTGAATATCTCTCCCACTGGAATTATGCTCTAGGGACTAAAATATTAAACTCGTTGCCTGGAATTTATTATAAGATGGTATTGCCTGAATTACTTGCGTTATGGACAGAGTTTGGAGCCTGAAAAGGCCATTTTCCCCATAAAAGCGAAGTCCACTGGTACTGCTGTTCTCGATTTTAAGTCCACCAATACTGTTATACTGCTATGGTCCACTAATACTCTTATTCTCAAGTTAAAGTTCACTAATACTCTTATTCTCAAGTTTAAGTCCAAAAATACTCTTATTCTTAAGTTAAAGTTCACTAATACGCATTCTCAAGTTAAAGTTCACTATTACTCTTATTCTAAAGTTTAAGTCCACTAATAATGTTATTCTCAAGTTAAAAGTCCACCAATACTGTTATTCTCAAGTTAAAAGTCCACCAATACTGTTATTCTCAAGTTAAAAGTCCACTAATACTCTTATTCTTAGGTTAAAGTTCACTAATACTCGTATTCTCGAGTTATGATCCACTAATAATGTTATTCCCAAGTTAAAATTCCACTGGTACTGCTATTCTCAAAGTCCACTGATAAGTACTGTTATTCTCAAGTTAAAAAGTCCACTGGTAAGTACTGTTATTCTCAAGTTAAAAAGTCCACTGGTAAGTACTGTTATTCTCAAATTAAAAAGTCCACTGGTACTGCTATTCTCAAAGTTAACTGGTCAGTACTGCTATTCTCAAGTTAAAAATCCACTGGTAAGTACTTTTATTCTCAAGTTAAAATAGAATGGTAAGTACTGCTATTCTCAAGATAAAGCTCACCGATACGGTTATTCTCGTGTTAAAGTCCATTGGTACTGTTATTCTCAAGTTAAAAAGTTCAATGTTAAGTACTGCTATTCTCAAGTTAAAAAGTTCAATGTTAATTACTGCTATTCTCAAAGTTCACTAGTAAGTACTGTTACTCTCAAGTTAAAAGTCTAATGGTAAGTACTGCTATTCTCAAGTTAAAGCTCACTGGTACTGTTATTCTCAAGTTAAAGCTCACTGGTACGGTTATTCTCAAGTTAAAGCTCACTGGTACGGTTATTCTCACGTTCAAGTCCACTGGTACTGTTATTCTCAAGTTAAAAAGTCCACTGATACTGCTATTCTCAAAGTTCAATGATAAATACTGCTATTCTCAAAGTTCACTGATAAGTACTGTTATTCTCAAGTTAAAGCTCACTGTTACAGTTATTCGCATGTTAAAGTCCATTGATACTGCTATTCTCAAACTTCACTGGCAAGTACTGCTATTCTCAAGTTAAGGAACCCTGGTACGGTTATCCTCATGTCCACTGGTACTGTTATTCTCAAGTTAAAAAGTCCACTGATACTGCTATTCTCAAAGTTCACTGGTAAGTACTGATATACTCAAGGTTCACTGCTAAGTAATGCTATTCTCAAGGTTAACTGGTAAGTTCTGATATTCTCAAGTTAAAGTCGAACTTTAAGTACTGCTATTGTCAAGTTAAAGCTCACTGGTACAATTATTCGCATGTTAAAGTCCATTGGTACCTCTATTCTTAAAGTCCACTGGTAGGTACCATTATTCTCAAGTTAAAAAGTGCACTAGTACTGCTATTCTCAAAGTTCACTGATAAGTACTGCTATTCCCAAGTTAAAAGACCACTAGTTAGTACTGTTATTCTCAAGTTAAAAGTCCACTGGTAAGTACAGCTATTCCCAAGTTAAAAGTCCACTGGTAAGTACTGCTATTCCCAAGTTAAAAGACCACTAGTTAGTACTGTTATTCTCAAGTTAAAAGTCCACTGGTAAGTACAGCTATTCCCAAGTTAAAAGACCACAGGTAAGTACTGTTATTCCCAAGTTAAAAGCCCACTGGTAAGTACTGTTATTCTCAAGTTAAAAGTCCACTGGTAAGTACTGTTATTCTCAAGTTAAAAGTCCACTGGTAAGTACTGTTATTCTCAAGTTAAAAGTCCACTGGTAAGTACTGTTATTCTCAAGTTAAAAGTCCACTGGTAAGTACTGTTATTCTCAAGTTAAAAGCCCACTGGTAAGTACTGTTATTCTCAAGTTAAAAGCCCACTGGTAAGCACTGTTATTCTCAAGTTAAAAGCCCACTGGTAAGTACTGTTATTCTCAAGTTAAAAGTCCACTGGTAAGTACTGTTATTCTCAAGTTAAAAGCCCACTAGTAAGTACTGTTATTCTCAAGTTAAAGACGAATGGTAAGTGCTGCTATTCTCAAGTTAAAAGTCCACTGGTAAGTACTGTTATTCTCAAGTTAAAAGTCCACTGGTAAGTACTGTTATTCTCAAGTTAAAGACGAATGGTAAGTACCACTATTCTTAAGTTAAAGCTCACTGGTACAGTTATTCTCATGTTACAGTCCACTGGTAATGTACTGTTATTCTACAGTTTAAAAAAGTCCATTTGTATTGCTATTCTCAAAGTTCACTGGTAAGTACTGTTATTCTCAAGTTAAAGTCGAATAGTAAGTGCTGCTATTCTCAAGTTAAAGCCCATTGGTACTGTTATTCTCATGCTAAATGTCTACTGGTACTGATATTCTTAAGATAAATTTAAAACCAAAGCTAATGTTCTTAATGAAGATGCAACATGATGAAATGGCTGCCAATCTATATTTGCCAGTCGCAAAAAAAAAAAAAAAAAAAAAAAAAAAAAAAAAAAAAAAAAAAAAAAAAAAAAAAAAAAAGTTATTTCAAACTTCCTCCACTTGGCTAAATCAAACCAGAATTTCGATGCATCGTTCAGTCACATTGCAATTGGGGGAACTAAAACTATTAAAAAGAAAAATACAGTTGAAGTGGCTTTGAGCATCCCTCAAAACTTGTTAATAAGTTTACCCAAGAATCAAATTATGCTAAACTTAGGAATTATTATAGAGGAGTTGAAAGATTTTTGAAAAAAATGAATGGAAAACCAAAATGATGAAACTAAATTTTTACAAAAAAGGGCTCTTCTAAAGGAAGAAATGAGAACAGAGATGATGGTTATCAACATTACACTTATAAGTGATGCTAAGCTAATGTATCGACCAAACTTCTTGATGCAACTAAAAAAAAATACATTATTATAATTGTATTTTTTTGATTACATAATTATTATTTTGTATTTTTCGGATTTTTACAATAGTACTACGCATCTTACATTTTCCAAAAACGCAAAATTACTCTACTTCTAAAAATTATACTTCAGGACCTATGAAATAAAGTGTATTAGTAAAATGATTACATGTACGACCGTCCATTCAATGTAACTCATAAAATCCCATTAAATCATTGTTAATAATTTTTTCCTTTGAAACTAATGGTGAAAGCAAAGTACAACCGTCCATTTAATGTAATTCATAAAACAACATTAAATCATTGTTAATTTTTTCCCGTTGAAACTAATGGTGAAAGAAAAGGATAACAGTCTATTTAATGTAATTCATAAAACACCATTAAATCATTCCTAATCATTTTTTCCCTTTGAAAATAATGGTGAAAGCAAAGTACAACAGTCCATTTAATGTAATTCATGAAATGCCATTAAATCATTGCTAACCATTTTTTTCTTTTGAAGCTCACGATGAAAGCAAAGTACAACTGTCCATTTAATGTAATTCATAAAACACCATTAAATAATTGTTAATCCTTTTCCCTTTGAAGCTCATGATATATATTATACAACCATTAAAAAATTCACTAACATAATACAAACATACACATTGAGAAACTTTATGAAACCAAAATTTAATTTAAAAAGAATAAGAAAAAGATGAGGACTGATTCATTGAGGTTAATTATGATTGGCTATAAAAAAAAAAAAAAAAAAAAATTAGCAGGATATGAATCGTTTCCCACTGTGATTGCAAAAGCAGCTGTACGTTTTTCGCAGTTTATTGATTTTGGAATATTTGTTGCAACGTTTAAAAAGCGTCCCTTTGAATTACCTTAATTTTTTTTAATAACTACAAACAAGACTCAGGAACAGATAAGGCAAAAATCTATATTACACTGGATATTCTAGATTCCAGACCATACCCTGTTTATATTCCAGTACATACTCTCTTTAGCTTCCAAAACAGTGTTTTTTAAAGTAAGGTTTTACTTAATCTGATTTTTTTTTTTTTTTTTTTTTTGGCCGGTACTACAATTCTCAAGTTAAAACGTCCACTGGTACAGCTATTTTCAAAGTTCCCTGGTAAATACTGCTATTCTCAAGTTAAGTAGAGTGGAATGGTAAGGACTGCTATTCTCAAGTTAAGTAGAGTGGAATGGTAAGGACTGCTATTCTCAAGTTAAAGCTTACTGGCACAGTTATTCGCATGTTAAAGTC
The DNA here is from genome assembly GCF_036898095.1 of Palaemon carinicauda. NCBI lineage: Eukaryota > Metazoa > Arthropoda > Malacostraca > Decapoda > Palaemonidae > Palaemon > Palaemon carinicauda. Next base: position 117,204,877 of record NC_090738.1, on the reverse strand, counting down.
CACTAGTATTGCTATACTCAAGTCCACTGGTAAGTGCTGCTATTCCCAAGTTAAAATTCCACAGGTATGTACTGCTATTCTCAAGTTAAAGCTCACTTGTACTGTTATCATCGCGTTAAAAAGTCCACTTGTACTGCTATTCTTAAAGCTCATAATTGAGTGCTGCTATTCTCAAGTTAAAAGTCTTCTGTTAGTACTGCTATTTAAGTTAAAGTCGAATGGTAAATACTGCTATTCCCAAGTTAAAAGTCGAATGGTAAATACTGCTATTCTCAAGTTATGGCTCACTGGTACTGTATTCTCAAGTTAAAAAGTCCACTTGTACTGCTATTCTCAAAGTTCTCTAGTAAGTTCTACTATTCTCAAGTTAAAAGTCCTCTGGTACGTACTGTTATTTTCATATTAACGTCGAATGGTTAGTGCTGCTATTCTCAAGTTAAAGCTTACTGGTACTGTTATTCTCATGTTAAAGTCCACTGTTACTGCTATTATAATTCAAAGTTCAATGGTATTGCTATTCTAAAGTTAAAGTGGTACAGTACTGTTATTCCCTAGTTAAAGTGCACTGGTACTACTATTCTAAATTTGAAGTTCAATGGTATTGCTTTTCCAAAGTTAAAGTGGTACTGTTATTATTAAGTTAAAGTCCACTGGTACAGCTATTCTTAAGATGAATTTGAAGCCGAAATTCACTTTGTTAATTAATATATTCTTCATGCAAACGATGAAATGGCTGCCAATCTATATTTGCCAGTCGCAAAAAAAAAAAAAAAAAAAAAAAAAAATTAAATAAACATTTGAAAAAGATACTATCAAACTTCCTCCACTTGGCTAAATCAAACCTGATTTTCGATGCATCGTTCAGTCACATTGCAATTGGGGGAACTAAAACTATTAAAAAGGAAAATACAGTTGAGGTGGCTTTGAGCATCCGCCCAAAACTTGTTAATAATTTTACTCAAGAATCAAATTATGCTGAACTTAGGAATTATTATAGAGGAGTTGAAAGATTCTTAAAAAGAAAATTAGTTAAAAACCAAGCTGATAAAACTAAATTTTCACAAAAAGAGCCTCTTCTAATGGATGAAATGAGAACAGAAATGATGGTTGTCAACATTACACTTACAAGTGATACTAATGTATAGATCCAGCTTCTTGATGCAAAAAAAAAAAAAAAAAATCATTATTTTGTATTTTTCGAATTTTTACAATAGTACTACGCATCTTACATTTTCCAAAAACTGCAAAATTACTCTACAACAAAAAATACACTTCAGGACCTATGAAGTAAAAGTGTATTACTAAAAGGATTACAAGTACAACCGTCCAGTTGATGTAACTAATAAAATCCCATCAAATCAATGTTAATAATTTTCTCCCTTTAAAGCTAATGGTGAAAGCAAAGTACTAAAGTCCATTTATTGTAATTCATAAAACACCACTAAATCGTTAATAATTTTCTCACTTTGAAGCTAATGGTGAAAGCAAAGTACAACGATCCATTTAATGTAATTCATTAAACACCATTAAATCATTGTTAATTTTTTCCCTTTAAAGCTAATGGTGAAGAAAAGGACAACTGTCCATTTAATGTAATTCATAAAACACCATTAAATCATTGTTAATAATTTTTTCCCTTTGAAGCTAATGGTGAAATCATAGCACAACGATCCATTTACTTTAATTCATAAAAGACCATTAAATCATTGCTAATCATTTTTTCCCCTTTGCAGCTAATGGTGAAAGCAAAGTATAACAGTCCATTTCATGCAATTCATAAAACACCATTAAATCATTGTTGACCATTTTTTCCACTTTGAAGCTAATGGTGGAAGCAAAGTAAACAGTCCATTAGGCTATATGTGATTCATAAAACACCATTAAATCATTGCTAATCCTTTTTTTCCCCCTTTGAAGCTAATGGCGAAAGCCAAAATCAAGCTAAGATCATATTTCAGTTACTCCAGTTGGCTTGACATGAGAAAAGTGGAGTATTCTCATGCAAACTATTTTCGATGCAATAACTGTCTTAAGCTGTACTTACACGTTATGTATCCAGTTAAAAGAAAATTCTTTTAATCTTAGAGCGAGAAGCTTCAAAGAACAATTCAAAATATTACGTAATAAGTTAGTTACGGAATTAAAGAGAAATATAAGTTATTTGGGGAAGTACCGGGAATTAATGTGTACAAGATGATATGGAATAAAAAAAAATCACACTAAAACTGAGACTAAGGATGTTATGATGATATTATGAGGCAATATTTGAATATTATCGAAAATAGATATCACATGTATTAATTACTAGAAAGAAAAACGTCACTATAAATTTACAAGTTTATTCTCTTAGCTGCGCCTGCATAATAGCAAGAGACAGTGCTCGGCCACAAGGGCCAGGCAACCTTCAACAACAAGCTCTCGTGTATCTTTAGGTCTTTTAAATATTTCATATAAAATGTCTCGAAATCAACAACGTATAGGAACGTATACAAAATTACCTACTTTATGAACAGATTTAGGACCAGAGGAAGGTCACTCGTCCCTATAACAACAAAGTTCATCTCTTCCTAAAAGTCAACCCCGATTTTGTGTGGTCAGTTTATTAAGTTTCCATCCCAGTCTAAGTCTGTTGAAAACCTGGAAATCCCAATGACTGTAGGCAGTATCAGCTGCCCAACTTTAAGTGGAAGGGCTTTAGTTAAGTTTAGTCAAAACAGGCCTAGATGAATATCTTGGGTGGAGCCGACGCATTAGAGAGAGAGAGAGAGAGAGAGAGAGAGAGAGAGAGAGAGAGAGAGAGAGAGAGAGAGAGTTTCTCACTGTGATCGCAAAAGTAGCTTTAAGTTTTTTTTGCAGTTGATTAATGTTAGAATATTTGTTTCAACGTTTAAAAAGCGTTCCTTTGTATTACATTATTTTTTTTAAATAACTACAAACGATACTCAGGAACAGATAAAGCAAAAATCTGTTACACTGGATATTCTAGATTCCAGAACGTACCCTATTTAGATTCCAGACTATAACCTGTTTAGATTCCAGAACGCACTCTGTTTAGATTCCAGACCATACCCTGTTTAGATTCCAGAACGTACCCTGTTTCGATTCCAGACCATACCCTGTTTAGATTCCAGAACGTACTCTGTTTAGATTCCAGACCATACCCTGTTTAGATTCCAGAACGTACCCTGTTTAGATTCCAGACCATACCCTGTTTAGATTCCAGAACATACTCTGTTTAGATTCCAGACCATACCCTGTTTAGATTCCAGACCATACCCTGTTTAGATTCCAGAACGTACACTATTTAGATTCCAGACCATACCCTGTTTAGATTCCAGAACGTACACTATTTAGATTTCAGACCATATCCTGTTTAGATTACAAAACAGTGTGTTTTGAAAGTAAGGTTTCACTTGATCCGATTTTTTCCCCGGTACTGTTATTCTCAAGTTAAAACGTCCACTGGTACAGCTATTCTCAAAGTTCACTGGTAAGTACTGCTATTCTCCAGTTAAGTCGAATGGTAAGTACTGCTATTCTCCAGTTAAGTCGAATGGTAAGTACTGCTATTCTCCAGTTAAGTCGAATGGTAAGTACTGCTATTCTTAAGTTAAAGCTCACTGGTATAGTTATTCACATAGTTAAGTCCACTGGTACTGTTATTCTCAAGTAAAAATGTCCACTGGTACTGCTATTCTCAACGTTCACTGCTAAGTACTGCTATTCTCAACGTTCACTGCTAAGTACTGCTATTCTCGACGTTCACTGCTAAGTACTGCTATTCTCGACGTTCACTGCTAAGTACTGCTATTCTCGACGTTCACTGCTAAGTACTGCTATTCTCGACGTTCACTGCTAAGTACTGCTCTTCTCGACGTTCACTGCTAAGTACTGCTATTCTCAACGTTAACTGCTGAGTACTGCTATTCTCAACGTTCACTGCTAAGTCCTGCTATTCTCAAGTTAAAGTCGAATGGTAAGTACTGATATTCCCAAGTTAAAAGTCCACTGGTAAGTACTGTTATTCTCAAAAGTTGAATGGTAAGTATTGCTATTCTCAAGTTAAAGCTCACTGGTACTGTTATTCTCATATTAAAGTCCACTAGTACTGTTATTCTCAAGTTAAAAAGTCCATTGTTATTGCTATTCTAAAGTTGAAGTGGTACAGTACTGTTATTCTCTAGTTAAAGTGCACTGGTACTACTATTCTAAATTTGAAGTTCAATGGTATTGCTTTTCCAAAGTTAAAGTGGTACTATTATTCTCAAGTTAAAGGCCATTAGTATAGATATTTTTAAGATAAATTTGAAACCAAAGCTCACGTTCTTAACGAATATATTCTTCATACACATGATGAAATGGCTGCAAATCTATAATTACCAGTCGCACAATAAAAAAAAGGTTATTTCAAAGAAAGTTTGAAAAAAATTGTATCAAACTTCCTCCACTTAGCTAAATCAAACCAGATTTTCGATGCATCGTTCAGTCACATTGCAATTGGGGAACTAAAACTATTAAAAAGGAAAGTACAGTTGAAGTGGCTTTGAGCATCCCCCCAAAACTTGTTAATAAGTTTACCCAAGAATCAAATTATGCTAAAATTGGGAATTATTATAGAGGGATAGAAAGATTAAAAAAAAAAATAATTGAAAACCAAACTGATAAAGCGAAATTTTTACAAAAAGTGACTCTTCTAATGGATGAAATGTGAACATATGATGGACATCAACATTACACTTACAAGTAATACTAATGTATAAATCTAACTTCTTGATGCAACTACAAAAAAAAAAAAAAAAAAAAAATATAATTTTGTATTTTTCGGATTTTTACAATAGTACTACGCATCTTACATTTTCCAAAAGCTGCAAAATTACTCCTACTGCAAAAACTACACTTCAGGACCTATGAAGTAAAAGTGTATCACTAAAATGATTACGAGTACGACCGTCCATTCAATGTAACTCATAAAATCCCACTAAATCGTTGTTAATAATTTTTTTCACTTTGAAGCTAATGGTGAAAGCAAAGTACAACAGTCCATTTAATGTAATTCATAAAACACCATTAAATCATTGCTTATCATTTTTACCCCTTTGAAGCTAATGGTGAAAGCAAAGTACAACGGTCCATTTAATGTAATTCATAAAACACCATTAAATCATTGTTAATCATTTTCCCTTTGAAGCTCATGATAAAGCAAAGTACAACAGTCGATTTAATGTACTTCAAAAAACGCCATTAAATCTTTGCTAATAATTTTTTTCCATTGTAAGGTAATGGCGAAAGCCAACATCAAGCCAAGATCATATTTCAGTTACGCCAAGTGACTTGAGATGAGGAAAGTGGAGTATTCTCATCCAAACTATTTTCGATGCAATAACCGTCTTATGCTGTACTTACACTATATTATGTATCTAGTTAAAAGAAAATTCTTGTCATCTTAGAGCGTGAAGCTTCAAAGAACGATTAAATATCTTACGGTGATAAGTTAGTTACGGAATTAAAGAGAAATATTTCTTAAGTTATTTGGGGAAGTACCGGGAATTAAAATTACAGGATAATAATAATAATAATAATAATAATAATAATAATAAAAACTACCTGAGACTGAGGATGTTATGATGATATTAGGAGGCAATATTTGAATCTTATCGAAAAGATATATCACATATACCAATTTCCAGAAGGAACAAACGTCACAAATTTACAGGTTTATTCTCTTACCTGCACCTGCATAATAGCAAGAGACAGTGCTTGGCCACAAGGTCCAGGCAATCTTCAACAACATTATTTTCCTAATTTGAGGAGCGACTTTCGACTGGCATCAAGCTCTCAGGTATCTTAAGGTCTTTTAATTATTCTGTATAAAATATCTCGAAATCAATAACATATGGGAACGTATACAAAATTACCTACTTTGTAAACAGATTTAGGACCAGGGGAAGGTCACGCGTCCCTATGTAAACAAAGTTCATATCCTCCTAAAAGTCAACCCCAATTTTGTGTGGTCATTTTATTAAGTTTCCATCCCAGTCTAAGTCTCAACACCTGGAAATCCCAATGACTTTAGGCAGTATCAGCTGCCCAACTTTAAGTGGAAGGGCTTTAGCTAAGTTTAGTCAAAACAGGCCTAGATGAATATCTTAGGTGGAGCAGACGCATTAGAGAGGAGAGAGAGAGAGAGGAGAGAGAGGAGAGAGAGAGAGAGAGAGAGAGAGAGAGAGAGAGAGAGAGAGAGAGAGAGAAATTGTTTATTTTCCAAAACAGAAATGTACTCTGTGATGATTCCAGAATGTACTGTGATGATTCCAGAATGTACTCTGTGACGATTCCAGAATATAGTGTTTTGAAAGTAAGGTTTACTCTACCTAAAAAATTTTTTTTTTTTTTTTTTTTTGGGGGGGGGGGCGTATTATATTTCATTGAACCACTGACCAACCACAGCATACAATTTTCCCTTCTGACCTCATTTTAAACATCGTTTTTTAAATAATTGCTCGATTTCAGTTACACCAAGAATTATCTAAATCTTAAGATATATTTATTGCATTAAAATTATTTTTCAAATAATATTGAAACGGCAAAGCTGCTTTTTCTGATAAAAATGAAAGATTACTAAAGATTTCATCTTGTCAATTGTGTATTTCGTAAAGAAAATCCAATAAATCTTTGGGAGATTTTGGGAGATAACTTAATTATTGTTATAAAAAGTTACTTTTGGACTTTAAAGTAAATATTCGAGGAAGAAAAGAAAAAAGATTTAAGGACCTTGGTTAAAGAAAAGGAAGGAGAGAGAGAGAGAGAGAGAGAGAGAGAGAGAGAGAGAGAGAGAGAGAGAGCGAGAGCGAGAGCGAGAGAGAGAGAGAGAGAGAGAGAGAGAGAGAGAGAGAGAGAGAGAGAGAGAGAGAGAGAGAAGTAAAAATGGTACCATTATCAAAGAGCATATTACTGTTTTGAAAAATAACACGCTCCTCTCTCTCTCTCTCTCTCTCTCTCTCTCTCTCTCTCTCTCTCTCTCTCTCTCTCTCTCTCTCTCTCTCTCTCTCAGTGTATTAAAGTTTTCATCCCAATCTAATTCCCAACACCTGTACATTCCAATGACTGCAGGCAGTAACAGATGTCTAAAGGAAGATAAAATATGGAAGGGTCAAAGATAATTGATGTCAAAATGGGTCTCTGTATCCACCTTGATTATATCTCCAGGAGCGCCAATCCGCAATCCCTTTTTTATGATCCTGACAAAACGTAGAATTAAAAGCTTGTAAGAACGTGAAATGAAGCGAAGAAATAGCAAAAGGTTTTTGTAGACGAACAACACTTATAAAAGTTTCTGGATAGATTTAAATTATTACATTTTTCCTCTAATTTGTGGGATGGACCACTCGAATTATACTATCATACATCGCCTAAATAAATTATTAAAAAAAGCTCTTGCATTAAAAAAAAAAAAAAATACTTACTGATCCTTAAAATCTGCAGAATTCTTTTTTTATAATGAATATTTAATTTTGTGTGTGTGTGTGAAGCTATAATAGAAATTATTTTGATCCATTTTCCATTAATTCTATTTAATAGTCGTATACAAGATAATTCTCAAGTTCATGCATCGTTCTACAATAAATTGTGGTTTTCCCCTGGGTCATGCATTCCTGAGAATACATTTTGTCTCCAATTTAAGAGTTAGCTAGTAAGTTGATGCATAAGGCTGAATTTCTAACTTTACATTATTTTCAGTTCAACATTACCATTTTTTACATATGAAAACTTTATTAATCAAAATCACTAGCAACAGTTTTTTTTTTTTTTTAAATACTGATATGTAAAAACTGTTTTAGAAAGGAGTCATGAACACAAATGAAGTAAGATTCAAGACAGATGGGAAAAGGAGATACAGAAAATGCACAAACCTTAACATTGGATTTGGAAGTGTAAAATACGTTAATGCGTGTTTCCCCTTCATCACTGGTAAGTTATGATAGTAATAAAACATTAAAAATGATAGCAAATTAATTTAATAGTAGTATACTTTAGCCAACTAAAGCTCTACTACTATGTAAAACCAAGATATTGCATTTTGCAAGCCGTTTACCAGTTGAACTGACCAGGGAAGAAATT
>NC_090738.1:117146759-117186759 GCF_036898095.1 Palaemon carinicauda | reverse complement strand
AAAAAACATATGATAGAAAATCCCCCAAAAAAGGCAGCATCAGAAGCAAGAAGAGAAAGAGAAGGAGGAGAAGCTCCAGCAGCGAAAAAAAAACAATCCAAAAAAATATAAAATAGAAAATCCCCCAAAAAATATGAAATAGAAAATCCCCCCAAAAAAACATATGATAGAAAATCCCCCAAAAAAGGCAGCATCAGAAGCAAGAAGAGAAAAAGAAGGAGGAGAAGCTCCAGCAGCAAAAAAAAAAAAAAATAAAAAAAAAATATAAAATAAAAAATCCCCCCAAAAAGGCAGCATCAGAAGCAAGAAGAGAAAGAGAAGGAGGAGAAGCTCCAGCAGCAAAAAAAAAAAAAAAAAAAAAAAAAAAAAAATAAAAAAAATGTAAAATAGAAAATCCCTAAAAAAGGCAGCATCAGCAGCAAGAAGACAAAGAGAAGGAGGAGGAGAAGCTCCAGCAGCGAAAAAAAAAATCCAAAAAAATATAAAATAGAAAATCCCCAAAAAAATATAAAATAGAAAATCCCCCCAAAAAATAAAATAGAAAATCCACCAAAAAATATGAAATAAAAAATCTCCCAAAAAAACATAAAATAGAAAATCCCCCCCCCCAAAAAAAAAAAAAGGCAGCATCAGCAGCAAGAAGAGAAAGAGAAGGAGGAGGAGAAGCTCCAGCAGCAAAAAAAAAAATAATAAAAATAAATATAAAATAGAAAATCCCCAAAAAAAGTCAGAATCAGAAGCAAGAAGAGAAAGAGAAGGAGGAGGAGAAGCTCCAGCAGCAAAAAAAAAAAATAATAAAAATAAATATAAAATAGAAAATCCCCAAAAAAAGTCAGAATCAGAAGCAAGAAGAGAAAGAGAAGGAGGAGGAGAAGCTCCAGCAGCAAAAAAAAAATAATAAAAAAAAAAATATGAAATAGAAAATTCCAAAAAAAAGCAGCATCAGAAGCAAGAAGAGAAAGAGAAGGAGGAGGAGAAGCTCCAGCAGCAAAAAGAAAAATAATAAAAAAAAAAATATGAAATAGAAAATTCCAAAAAAAAGCAGCATCAGAAGCAAGAAGAGAAAGAGAAGGAGGAGGAGAAGCTCCAGCAGCAAAAAAAAAAAATAATAAAAATAAATATAAAATAGAAAATCCCCAAAAAAAGTCAGAATCAGAAGCAAGAAGAGAAAGAGAAGGAGGAGGAGAAGCTCCAGCAGCAAAAAAAAAAAATAATAAAAATAAATATAAAATAGAAAATCCCCAAAAAAAGTCAGAATCAGAAGCAAGAAGAGAAAGAGAAGGAGGAGGAGAAGCTCCAGCAGCAAAAAAAAAATAATAAAAAAAAAAATATGAAATAGAAAATTCCAAAAAAAAGCAGCATCAGAAGCAAGAAGAGAAAGAGAAGGAGGAGGAGAAGCTCCAGCAGCAAAAAAAAATAATAATAAAAAAAAAAATATGAAATAGAAAATTCCAAAAAAAAGCAGCATCAGAAGCAAGAAGAGAAAGAGAAGGAGGAGGAGAAGCTCCAGCAGCAAAAAAAAAAATAATAAAAATAAATATAAAATATAAAATCCCCAAAAAAAGTCAGAATCAGAAGCAAGAAGAGAAAGAGAAGGAGGAGGAGAAGCTCCAGCAGCAAAAAAAAAATAATAAAAAAAAAAATATGAAATAGAAAATTCCAAAAAAAAGCAGCATCAGAAGCAAGAAGAGAAAGAGAAGGAGGAGGAGAAGCTCCAGCAGCAAAAAAAAATAATAATAAAAAAAAAATATGAAATAGAAAATTCCAAAAAAAAGCAGCATCAGAAGCAAGAAGAGAAAGAGAAGGAGGAGGAGAAGCTCCAGCAGCAAAAAAAAAAATAATAAAAAAAAAAATATGAAATAGAAAATTCCAAAAAAAAGCAGCATCAGAAGCAAGAAGAGAAAGAGAAGGAGGAGGAGAAGCTCCAGCAGCAAAAAGAAAAATAATAAAAAAAAAAATATGAAATAGAAAATTCCAAAAAAAAGCAGCATCAGAAGCAAGAAGAGAAAGAGAAGGAGGAGGAGAAGCTCCAGCAGCAAAAAAAAAAATAATAAAAATAAATATAAAATAGAAAATCCCCAAAAAAAGTCAGAATCAGAAGCAAGAAGAGAAAGAGAAGGAGGAGGAGAAGCTCCAGCAGCAAAAAAAAAAAATAATAAAAATAAATATAAAATAGAAAATCCCCAAAAAAAGTCAGAATCAGAAGCAAGAAGAGAAAGAGAAGGAGGAGGAGAAGCTCCAGCAGCAAAAAAAAAAAATAATAAAAATAAATATAAAATAGAAAATCCCCAAAAAAAGTCAGAATCAGAAGCAAGAAGAGAAAGAGAAGGAGGAGGAGAAGCTCCAGCAGCAAAAAAAAAATAATAAAAAAAAAAATATGAAATAGAAAATTCCAAAAAAAAGCAGCATCAGAAGCAAGAAGAGAAAGAGAAGGAGGAGGAGAAGCTCCAGCAGCAAAAAAAAATAATAATAAAAAAAAAATATGAAATAGAAAATTCCAAAAAAAAGCAGCATCAGAAGCAAGAAGAGAAAGAGAAGGAGGAGGAGAAGCTCCAGCAGCAAAAAAAAAAATAATAAAAATAAATATAAAATATAAAATCCCCAAAAAAAGTCAGAATCAGAAGCAAGAAGAGAAAGAGAAGGAGGAGGAGAAGCTCCAGCAGCAAAAAAAAAATAATAAAAAAAAAAATATGAAATAGAAAATTCCAAAAAAAAGCAGCATCAGAAGCAAGAAGAGAAAGAGAAGGAGGAGGAGAAGCTCCAGCAGCAAAAAAAAATAATAAAAAAAAAATATGAAATAGAAAATTCCAAAAAAAAGCATCATCAGAAGCAAGAAGAGAAAGAGAAGGAGGAGGAGAAGCTCCAGCAGCAAAAAAAAATAATAATAAAAAAAAAAATATGAAATAGAAAATTCCAAAAAAAAGCAGCATCAGAAGCAAGAAGAGAAAGAGAAGGAGGAGGAGAAGCTCCAGCAGCAAAAAGAAAAATAATAAAAAAAAAATATGAAATAGAAAATTCCAAAAAAAAGCAGCATCAGAAGCAAGAAGAGAAAGAGAAGGAGGAGGAGAAGCTCCAGCAGCAAAAAAAAAAATAATAAAAATAAATATAAAATAGAAAATCCCCAAAAAAAGTCAGAATCAGAAGCAAGAAGAGAAAGAGAAGGAGGAGGAAAAGCTCCAGCAGCAAAAAAAAAAAAATAATAAAAATAAATATAAAATAGAAAATCCCCAAAAAAAGTCAGAATCAGAAGCAAGAAGAGAAAGAGAAGGATGAGGAAAAGCTCAAGCAGGAAAAAAATATTAAAAAAAAAATAGAAAATAGAAAATCCCCAAAAAAAGGCAGCATCAGAAGCAAGAAGAGAAAGAGAAGGATGAGGAAAAGCTCAAGCAGGAAAAAAATATTAAAAAAAAATAGAAAATAGAAAATCCCCAAAAAAAGGCAGCATCAGAAGCAAGAAGAGAAAGAGAAGGAGGAGGAAAAGCTCCAGCAGGAAAAAAAATATTTAAAAAAAATAGAAAATAGAAAATCCCCAAAAAAAAGGCAGCATCAGAAGCAAGAAGAGAAAGAGAAGGAGGAGGAGAAGCTCCAGCAAGAAAAAAAAATAATAAAAAAAATATAAAATAGGAAATCCCAAAAAAAGGCAGCATCAGAAGCAAGAAGAGAAAGAGAAGGAGCAGGAGAAGCTCCAGCAGGAAAAAAAAATAATAAAAAAAATAGAAAATAGAAAATCCCCCAAAAAAGGCAGCATCAGAAGCAAGAAGAGAAAGAGAAGGAGGAGGAGAAGCTCCAGCAGGAAAAGAAAATATTGGAAAAAAAATATAAAATAGAAAATCCAAAAAAATATAAAATAGAAAATCCCACAAAAAATATAAAATAGAAAATCCCCCCAAAAAAGGCAGCATCAGAAGCAAGAAGAGAAAGAGAAGGAGGAGGAGAAGCTCAAGCAGGAAAAAAATATTAAAAAAAAAATAGAAAATAGAAAATCCCCAAAAAAAGGCAGCATCAGAAGCAAGAAGAGAAAGAGAAGGAGGAGGAGAAGCTCTAGCAGGAAAAAAATATTTAAAAAAAAATAGAAAATAGAAAATCCCCAAAAAAAGGCAGCATCAGAAGCAAGAAGAGAAAGAGAAGGAGGAGGAAAAGCTCCAGCAGGAAAAAAAAAATAATAAAAAAAATAGAAAATAGAAAATCCCCCAAAAAAGGCAGCATCAGAAGCAAGAAGAGAAAGAGAAGGAGGAGGAGAAGCTCCAGCAAGAAAAAAAAATAATAAAAAAAATATAAAATAGGAAATCCCAAAAAAAGGTAGCATCAGAAGCAAGAAGAGAAAGAGAAGGAGCAGGAGAAGCTCCAGCAGGAAAAAAAAATAATAAAAAAAATAGAAAATGGAAAATCCCCCAAAAAAGGCAGCATCAGAAGCAAGAAGAGAAAGAGAAGGAGCAGGAGAAGCTCCAGCAGGAAAAAAAAATAATAAAAAAAATAGAAAATAGAAAATCCCCCAAAAAAGGCAGCATCAGAAGCAAGAAGAGAAAGAGAAGGAGGAGGAGAAGCTCCAGCAGGAAAAGAAAATATTGGAAAAAAAATATAAAATAGAAAATCCAAAAAAATATAAAATAGAAAATCCCACAAAAAATATAAAATAGAAAATCCCCCAAAAAAGGCAGCATCAGAAGCAAGAAGAGAAAGAGAAGGAGGAGGAGAAGCTCAAGCAGGAAAAAAATATTAAAAAAAAAATAGAAAATAGAAAATCCCCAAAAAAAGGCAGCATCAGAAGCAAGAAGAGAAAGAGAAGGAGGAGGAGAAGCTCCAGCAGGAAAAGAAAATATTGGAAAAAAAATATAAAATAGAAAATCCAAAAAAATATAAAATAGAAAATCCCACAAAAAATATAAAATAGAAAATCCCCCCAAAAAAGGCAGCATCAGAAGCAAGAAGAGAAAGAGAAGGAGGAGGAGAAGCTCTAGCAGGAAAAAAATATTAAAAAAAAAATAGAAAATAGAAAATCCCCCAAAAAAGGCAGCATCAGAAGCAAGAAGAGAAAGAGAAGGAGGAGGAGAAGCTCCAGCAGGAAAAGAAAATATTGGAAAAAAAATATAAAATAGAAAATCCCACAAAAAATATAAAATAGAAAATCCAAAAAAATATAAAATAGAAAATCCCACAAAAAATATAAAATAGAAAATCCCCCCAAAAAAGTCAGAATCAGAAGCAAGAAGAGAAAGAGAAGGAGGAGGAGAAGCTCAAGCAGGAAAAAAATATTAAAAAAAAAATAGAAAATAGAAAATCCCCCAAAAAAGGCAGCATCAGAAGCAAGAAGAGAAAGAGAAGGAGGAGGAGAAGCTCCAGCAGGAAAAGAAAATATTGGAAAAAAAATATAAAATAGAAAATCCAAAAAAATATAAAATAGAAAATCCCACAAAAAATATAAAATAGAAAATCCCCCCCAAAAAAGGCAGCATCAGAAGCAAGAAGAGAAAGAGAAGGAGGAGGAGAAGCTCCAGCAGGAAAAAAAAATATTGGAAAAAAAATATAAAATAGAAAATCCCAAAAAAATATAAAATAGAAAATCCCCCCCAAAAAAGGCAGCATCAGAAGCAAGAAGAGAAAGAGAAGGAGGAGGAGAAGCTCCAGCAGCAAAAAAAATATTAAAAAAAAATATAAAATAGAAAATCCCAAAAAAATGCAGCATCAGAAGCAAGAAGAGAAAGAGAAGGAGGAGGAGAAGCTCCAGCAGCAAAAAAAAATATTAAAAAAAAATATAAAATAGAAAATCCCACAAAAAATATAAAATAGAAAATCCCCCCCAAAAAAGGCAGCATCAGAAGCAAGAAGAGAAAGAGAAGGAGGAGGAGAAGCTCCAGCAGGAAAAAAAAATATTGGAAAAAAAATATAAAATAGAAAATCCCAAAAAAATATAAAATAGAAAATCCCCCCCAAAAAAGGCAGCATCAGAAGCAAGAAGAGAAAGAGAAGGAGGAGGAGAAGCTCCAGCAGCAAAAAAAATATTAAAAAAAAATATAAAATAGAAAATCCCAAAAAAATATAAAATAGAAAATCCCCCCCAAAAAAGGCAGCATCAGAAGCAAGAAGAGAAAGAGAAGGAGGAGGAGAAGCTCCAGCAGCAAAAAAAATATTAAAAAAAAATATAAAATAGAAAATCCCACAAAAAATATAAAATAGAAAATCCCCCCCAAAAAAGGCAGCATCAGAAGCAAGAAGAGAAAGAGAAGGAGGAGGAGAAGCTCCAGCAGCAAAAAAAAAAAATAATAATAAAAAAATATAAAATAGAAAATCCCACAAAAAATATAAAATAGAAAATCCCCCCCAAAAAAGGCAGCATCAGAAGCAAGAAGAGAAAGAGAAGGAGGAGGAGAAGCTCCAGCAGCAAAAAAAAAAAATAATAATAAAAAAATATAAAATAGAAAATCCCACAAAAAATATAAAATAGAAAATCCCCCCCAAAAAAGGCAGCATCAGAAGCAAGAAGAGAAAGAGAAGGAGGAGGAGAAGCTCCAGCAGCAAAAAAAATATTAAAAAAAAATATAAAATAGAAAATCCCAAAAAAATGCAGCATCAGAAGCAAGAAGAGAAAGAGAAGGAGGAGGAGAAGCTCCAGCAGCAAAAGAAATATTAAAAAAAAATATAAAATAGAAAATCCCAAAAAAATGCAGCATCAGAAGCAAGAAGAGAAAGAGAAGGAGGAGGAGAAGCTCTAGCAGGAAAAAAAATAATAAAAAAAATATATAAAATAGAAAATCCCCAAAATATATAAAATAGAAAATCCCACAAAAAGGCAGCATCAGAAGCAAGAAGAGAAAGAAGGAGGAGGAGAAGCTCCAGCAGCAAAAAAAAAAATCCAAAAAAATATAAAATAGAAAATCCCAAAAAAAAAGCCAGCATCAGCAGCAAGAGAAAGAGAAGGAGGAGGAGAAGCTCCAGCAGCAAAAAAAAAATTAAAAAAAAATATAAAATAGAAAATCCCAAAAAAATGCAGCATCAGAAGCAAGAAGAGAAAGAGAAGGAGGAGGAGAAGCTCCAGCAGCAAAAAAAAAAATCCAAAAAAATATAAAATAGAAAATCCCAAAAAAAAAGCCAGCATCAGCAGCAAGAGAAAGAGAAGGAGGAGGAGAAGCTCCAGCAGCAAAAAAAAAATTAAAAAAAAATATAAAATAGAAAATCCCAAAAAAATGCAGCATCAGAAGCAAGAAGAGAAAGAGAAGGAGGAGGAGAAGCTCCAGCAGCAAAAAAAAAAATCCAAAAAAATATAAAATAGAAAATCCCAAAAAAAAAGCCAGCATCAGCAGCAAGAGAAAGAGAAGGAGGAGGAGAAGCTCCAGCAGCAAAAAAAAAATCCAAAAAAAAATATAAAATAGAAAATCCCTAAAAAAAAAAAACACCATCAGCAGCAAGAAGAGAAAGAGAAGGAGGAGAAGCTCCAGCAGCAAAAAAAAAAAAAATCCAGAAAAAATATAAAATAGAAAATCCCTTAAAAAAAGACAGCAACAGCAGCAAGAAGAGAAAGAGAAGGAGGAGAAGCTCCAGCAGCAAAAAAAAAAAATCCAAAAAAAATCCAAAAAAATATAAAATAGAAAATCCCTTAAAAAAAAGGCAGCATCAGCAGCAAGAAGAGAGAGAAGGAGGAGGAGAAGCTCCAGCAGCAAAAAGAAAAAAAAATCCCAAAAAAATAGAAAATAGAAAATCCCCCAAAAAATAGAAAATAGAAAATCCCCAAAATAATATAAAATAGAAAATCCCCAAAAAAGGCAGCATCAGCAGCAAGAAGAGAAAGAGAAGGAAGAGGAGAAGCTCCAGCAGCAAAAAAAGAAAAAATCCAAAAAAAATATAAAATAGAAAATCCCCAAAAAATATAAAATAGAAAATCCCCCAAAAAATATAAAGTATAAAATCCAAAAAAAAGGCAGCATCAGCAGCAAGAAGAGAAAGAGAAAGAGGAGGAGAAGCTCCAGCAGCAAAAAAAAAAAAATAAAAAAATAAAAAATTCCAGGACGTCAATAATTAAAATACGACAAAAAAAAAAAGTTGATCAATAAGAGAAATGATAGAAAAACCTAGTCAGCTAACTAGCATTGTCAAACAATCAAACAACCCACAGCCAAAATTTGCACTTGAACGTAAATTGGTCATAAACAAAAAACAGGTAAACACAAATTATAAAATTCTAAATTGTTGAACAATATTGGTCATGATGAAATTATCCAATTTATATAAACCAACACTGATATTAAAAACACAATCAGACTTTATCTTTATAATACTTGATTCTATAATTTTCTTCCCGACATCTTTACAGTAGAACAGTATAGAGCAGTTCTTTGGAGTTCTCCCAGTCTATCAAATGATTATATTCATTCATGTGAACGAATAGTGCGTTGGACATATTACCATCTCGAACGCAATATTTATGTTGATTAAACTTTGTTGCCAGTATTTTCCACTTTTTTTTTTATAGTTTATTTATGACATATTTGTTTTTGATGTTGTTAATAGTTTATATATGACATGTCTGTTTTGACGTTGTTACTTATTTTAGAATGATTTATTGTTAATTTGTTCTCTTCATTTATTTATTTCCTTATTTCCTTTCCTCACTGGGCTATTTTTACCTGTTGGAGCCCCTGGGCTTATAGCATCTTGCTTTTCCAACTAGGGTTGTAGCTTGGATAGTAATAATAATAATAATAATAATAATAATAATAATAATAATAATAATAATAATATTTCAAATGACATCCATTACATGGAATTTCACATACGCAGCCTACAATATTACACGGAGAGTTCATTATCAAAATAAATTTTATAGTAGAAGAATTTCTAAAAATAACTAACCTTAAAACTACACGGAGAGTTCTTTATCAAAATAAATTTTATAGTAGAAGAATTTCTAAAAACAACATTAACCTTAAAACATCTTAAAATTTTGGGTAGACAAGAGAAAACTATCATTATAAGGTAAAACTAATAAATTATCATGATTAAAAGCTGTTACATTGTCAATTGCATATTAAGTTTTTTTGGCTTTTTGTAATGCTACGTCAACTAAGAATTTTGATATTTTAAATTAAAAGCGATATCGTATATTCTTAAAAACTCATCATCTAAAAATTCTGGGCAACAAACTAAAACCTCGATTAAAAAACTGTGTGTTTTACTTTAATATGGTGATTAGAATAAAAGTGAATGTAAGCCGATACATTAGTGGGTTTTCTAAAAACGCTAAACTTAAATCTATTATTATGTCTATGAACATTTACGTCTATAAAAAGGGTAGAGCAGAATTTCTTTTTTTCCTCAATTGTAAAATTAAATAGAAGGAACCAGTGAGTTTAGTCTAAGTAAAAAAACAGATACACCTTCATTTAAAGGCCATATACAAAAAATGTCATCAACATAGCGAAACTACAAAACTATTCCCGCCAAAATATTCACTAAAAGCTTCTTCTCAAAGAATATTTAATATATTTATGTATATATATATGTATATATATACAATATATAATATATTTATACATATATATATATATATATATATATATATATATATATATATATATATATATATATATATGAATAAATAAATAAATAAATATATATATATATATATAAATAAATAAATATATATATACATATATATATATATATACATATATATATATATATATATATATATATATATATATATATATATATATATATATATATATATTAATAATTTACTCACAAGAAAGAAAGTTTCAATAACATAATTTAATAGTAAAAGACACTGAAATGTGTAGTATATCTAGTCACTTTAACATTATATAAATTAAACTTTTTCATTGTCATAATTTTCTTTAAAAATATTCTGAAATTAATGACAGGAGGCTAAACGTATCTATAGATTTTAGAAATAGAACGCGGCATATTACTATTACTATTACTATTAAATGCTAAGCTACAACCCTAGTTGGAAAAGCAGGATGCTATAAGCCCAGGGGTCCCAACAGGGAAAATAGCCCAGTGAGGAAAGGAAATAAAAGAAAAATAAAATTTTTTAAGTATAATAAAAACATTAAAATAAATATCTTGGGTCTTTTGCTTATTTACTTACTTCGCTTATTGGCCTAATAAAAAAATTACATTCCTTGAAAAATAATAACAGCACACCTGAGCGTTCCCTCAAACACAACAACAACAACAACAACAAATGCCGCCGTTTCTATTTGACTCTAAGCCAAATACCTCAGGCATGTCCTGAGTTTGGGCCATTTCATCATCACGCTGGCCATTGCGTGATGGTGGGAATCTTTATTTTGCTCGCTCACAGCAAACCAACCTAGTATGGATAAGAAACTATCCAACATGGTCATATAATATAAAAAGGCAGATTACCTTTCTACTCTATATCTTTATCTCAAAAGTCATTCAACCAGGCCCTCGTTTACTTTAGAAGGAGACCTTTTAATCATATAATATTGCTTATAGTTTTGTTAACTAACATTTCATTACAAGCTATAACTATCTTAAACTAGCAATGGTTTAATTTATTCTTGATTATCGCAAAGTCCATGGCCCAGACTATTTAAGTCTGTAGGCCTACCTTATGCCTGAATGAAAATGTTGAAATCTGGAGGAAAAAATTAAAAAAAAAAACTGATAATCATTTGTAGAGGCCACTATTAGGAAAAATGTAAAAATTAACGTTATCAATATCAAATTATATGGCCAAACCTCAGACATGACTTTGAACTTTTGAAGTTCTACAGATTCAACTATCTGATTAGGAAGATCATTCCACAACTTGGTCACAGCTGGAATAAAACTTCTAGAATACTGTGTAGTATTGAACCTCATGATGGAGAAGGCCTGGCTATTAGAATTAACTGCCTGCCTAGTATTACGAACAGGACTGAATTGTCCAGGTAGATCTGAATGTAAAGGATGGTCAGAGTTATGAAAAATCTTATACAACATGCATAATGAACTAATTGAACGACGGTGCCAAAAATTAATATCTAGATCAGGATCAAGAAATTTAATAGACCGTAAGTTTATGTCCAACAAATTAAGAGTCTGTAGGCCTACCACATGCCTGAATGATGAAATATAGTTAAAAAAAAAATTTGCATTATCATTTGTAAAAGTCACTATTGCACTATTGGAAAGACGTAAAAATTAACGTGATCGATATCAAATTATATGACTATAAATAATATACAGAAGCCCGAAATGAAATATCAAAGAATGGTCTACACTGCTAGGAGCTCATTTAACAAACAACTTCTAATTATTATTATTATTATTATTATTATTAATACTTGCTAAGCTATAACCGTAGTTGGAAAAGCACGATGCTATAAGCCTAGGGGCTCCAACAGGGAAAATAGCCCAGTGAGGAAAGGAAACAAGGAAAAGTAAAATACTTCAAGAACAGTGACATTAAAATGAATATTTCCTATATAACCTATAAAAACTTTAACAAAACAAGAAGCAGAGAAATAAGATAGAATAGTGTGCCCGAATGTACCCTCAAGCAAGAGAAAATGGATCTTTATCATAAATGATGAAATAACAAACTGGCGCTGAAGAATATCAATTGTATCTTTACCACAGAATGTTATAACGAAACTGAAAGGTATGGAACATTTTATGAGCGGAAGCAGCTAGCTGAAATAAACTTTCTCTATTGTTCTACCTATTTTCAATGTCTAATACCAATTATTGATAATCGGTTATTTGTAGCCTTACTAACTAAAATCGATTGTCTGATTTCAAAACTAGTCTACTCAAGACAAATAAAAATATCGAATTAATTAACCAATCATTTTTAGAGGTCATGTTAAAAATAAATCTTCATACAGAGTATCAATTTTCTGTGTGTTTGTTAAAATTAAACACTTCAATCATAAATATACGTTGGAAGGAAAACTAGTCAACTCAAGACAAATAAAAACAAAGTTTTAGAGAAGTCATGTCAGAAACATACCATCATACAAATAATAACTATTTCATCCGTTTGTTAAGATTAAAACTTCAATCATACATAAACGTTGGAAGAATATTTTAGATAAATTCCAGTTTAATTGCTTGAGGGTACACTCGGGCACACTATTCTTTTCCTCTTGTTTTGTTAAAAGTTTTTATAAATTATATAGGATATATTTATTTCAAGGTTGTTACTGTTCTGAAAATATCTTAATTTTCCTTGTCTCCTTTCCTCACTGGGCTATTTTCCCTGTTGGGACCCCTAGGCTTATAGTATCCTACTTTTCTAACAAGGGTTGTAGCTTAGCAAGTAATAATAATAATAATAATAATAATAATAATAATAATAATAATAATAATAATAATTAATACAAACAAATCATCTAAAAACGACAGAAGACAATTTAAACCACTATACCCATTGGTGACCACCACAACACTTGGGGGGAAGGGGGGGGGGGGGGGGATGAAGGGCAAAAAGGTAAAGGCCTTTTTCCAGAAATAATGAAACCCAGGTCAGTTGGGTCAGTAGTAACCTGATGACTCTTCATTCAGAGAAGAGTTCTCAATCACAATTCGTTTGTGGGAATACACTCGAATGTCACGCCGAGCGAGATAGAGAAAATATGTAGTTTATGAACTGTCCACAAAAGCGGTTATTTATTTAGGGACAGATGGGTTCACCAAACAAGGAAAAACAAATCGGATTTGATTAGGATTCAGTCGTAGTCATACCAAAGCAATAATATAAAATTTGTGAAGGCGGAAATATTTAAGATTTACTAAAAATACTGAAGTAGAAATTTTGGAAATAAAATATGTAGTTTATAAACTGCCCACAAAAGCGGTTATTTATCTAGGGACAGATGGATCTACCAAACAAGAAAACACAGATGGGATTTGTTAAAGATTGTCATAGACAGAGTTTTTATTAAAGCAAAAAATAGAAGTCCGAAAACAGCATTATCTAAGTTTTACTGAACGAATTACTGAAGTAGAAATTTTGGAAATAAAATATGTAGTTTATGAAATATCCATAAAAGCGGTTATTTATTTAGGGACAGATGGGTTCACCAAACAAGGAATAACAGACGTGATTTGTTAAAGATTCATAGACTGAGTTCTTAAAAGTCCGAAAGCAGCAGTATCTAAGATTTACTAAAAATACTGAAGTAGAAAGTATGGAAATAAAATATGTAGTTTATGAACTGTCCACAAAAGCTGTTATTTATTCAGACACAGATGGTTTTACTAAATATGGAATAACATGGGATTTGTAGATTCAGTCAGAGTTCTTATCAAAGCAAAAGATAAGTCCGAAAGCAGCAGTATCTAAGATTTACTAAACAAAATACCAAAATAAAGATTTTGGAAATAAAATATGTAGTTTATGGAATGTCCACAAAAGCAGTTATTTATTCAGGGACAGATGGATTTACTAAACAAGGAACAACAGACGAGATTTGTTAAAAATTGTCATAGACTGAGTTCTTATCAAAACAAAGTCCGAAAGCAGCAGTATTTATTAAACAAAATACCGAAGTAGAGATTTTGGAAATAAAATATGTAGTTTATGAAATGTCCACAAAAGCGGTTATTTATTATGGGACAGATGGATGTACTAAACACGGAACAGATGAGATGTGTTAAAGATTCAGTCATAAACTAAGTTCTTATCAAAGCAAGAAAAAAATAAATAAATAAATAAATAATAAATAAAAGTCCAAAAGCAATATTATCAAAGATTTACTAAACAAAATACTGAAGTAGATATTTTGAAAATAAAATATGCAGTTTATGAATTTTCCACAAAAGCGATTATTGATTCAGGGACAGACACGGTAATAAAAAAATGAACAACAAAACCATAAAATAAAATATATAAAATAAAACAAAAAAAAATTAAAAATCTCTGAAAGCAGTAATAACTACGATTTACTAAACAAAATACTTTAGTACATATTTTGAAAATAAAATATGAATGAACAGAGATTTGGAAAGGAAACCGTCATAGTTGGTTGTGATGGCCTGGAGTTAGCGTAGTTGCCTAGTTATAGCCGGACTGGGGTTCGAGTCCCGCTCAGATTAGTTAGTTTCTTTGGTTGCTGCAACCTCACTATCATTGTGAGCTAAGGAATGGTGGTTTGGGGGAGCCTATAGGTCTATCTGCTGAGTCATCAGCAGCCATTTCCTGGCTCTCCTTGGTCCTAGCTTAGCTGGAGAGGGGGCTTGGGCGCTGATCATAATGGTCAGTCTCTAGGGCATTGTCCTGCTTGAAAGGGCAATGCCACTGTGCCTTGCCCCTGCCATTCATGAGTGACCTTTTAAACAAGGTACTCAGCTACTGATTAAAAGTAACAATGTATGTTATGTTATTTATGGCTAATGAATGCTAAACTAAATTAATCCTTCGCCAGCAGGGGTCCAAATTGCACGAGCAGGCTTTTACTTGAAAAAAAAAAAATAATATATCCCTCTAGATATATAATATCAAACATTTACTTGGAACAGTGGTTTGATTAGCTAATGATATTTAGATAGTTGAGCCTACTGTATAGAAATCAATAAGCATAATAATATACACATATACATTTGCCATAAGAAAACGGTAAAAATCCTGGAATAAATGTTGGCAGACATTTAACATTTTAAAAAAGAATATATTAACGTTAATGAGAGACATTACGGTCACTAACCCGTAGCCGATAAAGTTGGGTGCAAATTCCTGTATTTTACTGAAATACGGCTGAGAACAGTATATTTTTACGAAGAAATTCCGATTAAAATTTAATTTTTTTTAGACAGTGTAAGTAAGAACTATTGATTTTTTAAAGTAAAAAACAAATTAGAAGAACTAATTAACATTTAAAGTTCCATTAATTGTATTAGAAGAACATGCGAACAAGTAAAATCATGGGCATTTCACAAAATTAATATAAGCAACTGTTTTCATTTGTGGTGCCGAAAAACCCAGATCAATAACATCTAATGAAGTTTACTACCAATAATAAAAGATATGCATGTAAACATTATTTCAAGGGAAATAAATTTTCATGATAAAAATATAGTTACTCTAATTTTTTTTCTTTCACAGATTATAAAACAGTTTATCAAATATTTAAAACATATTACCGCTATTTATTTTTCCTTTTAGTAATGAAACAAGGATTACCTTATTCGAGAAATACAATTTTGCTATGTAGTGGTATCACTTCCTATTAGTATTAATCACGAGAGAAAAGATAGAAACGATTCACGCAAAGAAGTATACAACATATGGCTTAACATGGTCGTTTAAAGATGGGTAGAATGCGCTTCGAAAAGAGGGTTGCTCGTTTCATCAAACACCAAGGTGTTAATTCCACCTTCAAACGAGCAAGTGTTATATTTATGGAAATTGTCATTGGATTATTAACGGATATGTCTATAATAGTGTAAAAACTGAATGATGAAGTATACCGTGGTATATAAAAAAAGACCTTCCACTTGATGTCAACAATAGCAAAAATGTGGCAGCCTTCAAGAAAAACCTGAAGACTTATCTCTTTGGAAAGTGTTATGACAGTGATCTGAAAACTATTAAGCCTGAATACAAATGCTAGCGAATAACTGAAAAGATACAGAGCAAAATGTTAACTGGAAAGAAATTATTTTCACACACCAAGGCCCGCCTGAACAGACTCTTAGTGTCTGATGGAGGGCGAGAAATAAACCCCTAAAAATAAGTGAAAGATCACTGTATATAAGAATGCTTAGTAAATTAATCAAAATGTTCAAATTATTATTAATATATTGAATTTTTCTAACTATTTAGCATATTACTGGTTAAGATCCACTCAGCTCTTTCTAAAAACGATAGGGACAACTTGAAATTTGAAGTAACCAGATATGCAAAACTATTTGGATAATTGTTTTTATTCTATCAAGTAAACGAGAGGAACTTTTGATTTAAGAAGTTAACTAGAATATACTTCTGGAGTTGTTTCATCGATTATGCAGCGGCCATCATTATATATATATATATATATATATATATATATATATATATATATATACTGTATATATATATATATATATATATATATATATATATATATATATATATATATATATATATATATATATATATATACTGTATATATATATATATATATATATATATATATATATATATATACTGTATATATATATATATATATATATATATATATATATATATATATATATATATATATATATATATATATATATACTGTATATATATATATATATATATATATATATATATATATATATATATATGTGTATATATATATATATATATATATATATATATATATATATATACATATATATATATATATATATATATATATATATATATATATATATATATACGTCAATAACAAACAACATATACAACCGTTTGTAGTCCACTGGAGGACATAGGACTCAGACATATCCTTAGACATGTGTGCATCAAATTAATGCATGTTAATTTTTTATATAAAGGTCATGTGTATGTGTGTGTATTAAATAAACATGTTAATTGTTTATTTGAAGGTCTATATAAAGTGATTCTTTACAGGATTTTTAAACAAATTTATTATCTGGAAGATGAATTTATTAAAAAGCTTTTCGTCTTCTAGAAGCGTTTTAAACGATAAAGATGCATTCTGAGCAATGAACTCTGTAATTTTCGTCTTCTGGAAGCGCTTAAATCTGAAATTCTGGCTCTTTCGGAACTTAATCTACAGCATATGGAATAATAGGGACAAGTGAATATTGTAATACGCAAAAAGAAAACAAAAATATTACTGCCACATATTTGTTCAAACAGCTCTTTAAGGTTTAAAATGCTCCTAGAAATCTAAAATAACTAAGATCTTGCTAAAATAGCATCCATAAACGAAATAATAGGGACAACTGAATATTGTAATACGCAAAAAGAAAAAAAAACAACATAACAGCCACATATTTGTTCAAACAACCCTTTAATGTTTAAAATGCTCCTAGAAATCTAAAATAACTAAGACCTTGCTAAAATAACATCCATAAACGAAATAATAAAATGAAAGATTTCTCCTCATCTGACAACAAGACAAAAAAATGAATCGCAAAAAAAATGAATCGCAATCAAGTTCCGAACCAAACCAGGGAAGGTGATAATGAAGAGGAACTAATCGTTTTTGAGCAAAAGAAAACTGGACGAGATGGAGCCTTTTGTCTTCGCAGCTACGGCCTACGAGTAAACATTCAGGGAAATCGCCAATGGATACACGGAGACAAACCCCTCATGAGAGGGGGTTGGAAAGCCGTCACTCTCCCGCAGGTATTAGTGTTAAACCCAACGGAACCGAGGAGGTTAAATAGGGGACCCCGGCAGGTCAAGCTAAGTCGTCGTATTAATGATTTTTTGAAATCTACAGTTGGTGTTCGTTTGCTTTACTCCCCTACAAGCAGCACCACGTGAGCGCGTTGCCTGTCTGTCTGTCTGTCTGTAGGGTCCACGGTCTTTGTTAGATACTGAGAGTCCAGAAGTCTACTTCAATAATAATAATAATAATAATAATAATAATAATAAATAAAGGAATAATTATAATAACAATATCAACAATAATAATAATAATAATAATAATAATAATAATAATAATAATAATAATAATAATAATAATAATAATAATAATAATAATAATAATAAACTTTCATTTCACGAAAAGTTGAAAATTTTAGATCTCAAATTTTCTGTCAACTTATAAAACGTACAGATATGTCTGGTGCCATTTAATACATATAATTATTATTATTATTATTATTATTATTATTATTATTATTATTATTATTATTATTATTATTATTAGCCAAGCTACAACCCTAGTAGGAAAAGCAAGATGCTATAAGCCCAAGGGCTCCAATAGGGAAAAATAGCTCAGTGAGGAAAAGAAATAAGGAAATAAATAAATGATGAGAACAAATTAACAATGTAAAAATGTATATGCACATAGCGATGCATTGAATTAAGCTTTCCATTTACTTTTGTGCATTAATACAGTAATCTATATAAGGACATGAGCTTGAGGTGATCTTTATGTACGATAATCTTTGAATTCTAAAAGTAGTTCTAGACTATGAGAAAATCCTTCAAAAGCAGTTAATGTTATATCAAGAAAAATTCTACAGAACTATAAATAAATAACTAATAAATAGTGGCTCATCTAATGACAATCAAGGGTCCATAATAGCGCTTCTGAAACTAAACATCGAGTATATATATATATATATATATATATATATATATATATATATATATATATATATATATATATATATATATATATATATATATATATATATATATATATATATATATATATAAGCTATGAATTAACTACAACTGATTCTAAACTTTAAAAAAAAGGTTAATTTTTAAGACAAAGACAACAAACAGTGGAAACTGAAAGCTTTAAACAAGATGACAGGAACACAATATGATGTGCAAGAAAAAGAGACTTCCATAAATAAAATATCTCAAGATATACTCCACGAACTTCGGAGGTAAGTAAGCGCTAATGTCCGATCCAAGGTCTAAATTTTTTGGTCCGATCGACCTTACTGGCCAGATCTCGCCTTTTAAACACAACCATTCGCGCGTGTTCAAGTTTCAAATCAATTTTTTTTTTTAATTTAAACTTTAAGAGACAAGAGGGACAAATCGTACCTGAAATTGTAATGACAGTATCAGTGAATCTCCAAAATGATTCGCAAAAGAAGATCCAAATTCATTAAAAAAAAGTTTACCAAATTTATCAAACGCGTTTTTTTCAGGAGCAGCCACGTGGTATGAATTCTTCAGGCTTCGGAACAAAAGAGTACAACACCATCTCTCTCTCTCTCTCTCTCTCTCTCTCTCTCTCTCTCTCTCTCTCTCTCTCTCTCTCTCTCTCTCGCGTTAAAAACTGTCTATAAAAATGAAGTACAAAAATAATAGTTTTTGGAATTTGCTGCAAATAAAATAAGGATAAAAAATAACTTAATGGTAATGACTGTGCATGTTAAATCTTTTTTAACAATTACTATTTTTTTTAAATAATTGTAAGTAAATAAACAATATTACACCATTAAAACCAACATCACAATATCATCGTCAATATCCCTATTCCAAAGTGTTTCCATAGAAACAAAACTTAGGTCCCATCAACCCAGAGAGGACGCAAAACTCCAATTCGTTCTGGATGAGAAGTAAAACAATGAGAGACGAGATGACCTCCCTAAAGGTCAGTTTCAAATCCCATGACTGTAAATGTAAATTAGCGTAAAGTTTCGATTAGAAGACTAAAATAAATAGTGGTTAGGTATATAAAAACCATTAGAGTTTGGTACTCTTATTTTACTCTTAAAATACTTATAATAAACTGGCAACTGAAATGAAGGACCTAAAGGGAGCAATTGAATTTAAGAAGAAACTAAAGACATTACTTTTTCACAAGATCATATGATTTGGAAGATGCCACAATCAAAGAATTGTATAAGTTATAATGAAAATGTTTCGTTAGATGATTAATATGGACCCGCCCGAGAAGTAGTTCACTCGACTTCAGTGGAGGGTTGGATTTAAACCCAAACCAAGTAAACAAGTTAAGAAACAAAGAAGTAATAGCTAATTTTTAAATCACTGGAATCAATAACTATTCTATCAGTAATTCGTTCGGAGAGAGAGAGAGAGAGAGAGAGAGAGAGAGAGAGAGAGAGAGAGAGAGAGAGAGAGAGAGAGAGAGAGGTTTAATTAAACTTTTTGTTTGAAAATGGACCATGAATCCTTTCCAATTCATATTTTCGAAATTATATTTATCTATGACAACCATGAATAACAGGATACACCCTGGAATCATTAGTGACTAACACTATTACCCACCTGTAAATTTTCAAACCTCAAACACAGTTAAACTACGTGTCGATCAGCTTGAATACGTACGTGCTCAAACATGTTTATCACAACAGACTAAATACACTATCTATTCAAAGGGAAACTTAAGCAATATTTTTCAAATTTTACCAAAAAGTATATAAATTATTGTTTTTGGCTGTCTAAAAATTAAAATCAAGATGTGTGATGTTGTAAATTGTTAAATTAGATGGATTTGTTTATAGAAAATTTCAATTAAATGTGATTATAATGTAAATATTGTGATTGTAAAGAATATGTAATTAAACTTTTTAATAAAAAGATGAAAAAAATTTTTTTACTTGAATGTATATATATCCTAGATTTTTGCAATCCAATTATTGTGAATTTTATATAAACAATTGATAATGTTATGTAACAGAATAATCAATTTATAATGGAATAAAGGTTTTTGACTAACTTTGACTTTGACTTTATGAAAAGAAGCAGGTAAATGGACCGATGTAAACAAATATTTTTCAGATTTATAGAAAATCGGTGTGATCTGAATCTCATTTAATCACGAGTATTTTAAGATTATTGCTTCCTTTTTACTTTTCCCATTTCTGTAGTACATAAATATGCAGGTGTGACTACGACCAATTTTAATGGGAAACAATTACAATACGATCGTATCGGCATACAATGGTGAAAAAAGTAACAACGAGCGACAGGAATGAAAACCATTATTATATATCAATAGCAAAACGGTGGTAAGCTGTTCGCCAATATCATGCTAATGAGATCTACAATAAGATAATTAAATTTGTAGTAAATTTGGTGAAAGTGCTTTTAGCTACTGTGCGCCTAGACATTATAATAAACTGCCAACTGAAATGAAGGACCTAAAGGGAGCAATTAGAATTTAAGAAGAAACTAAAGACATTACTTTTCACAAGATCATATGATTTGGAAGATGCTACAATCAAAGAATTGTATAAGTTAAGGAAAATGTTTCGTTAGATGATTAATATGGACTCGTCCGAGAAGTAGTTCACTCGACTTCAGTGGAGGGTTGGATTTAAACCCAAAACAAGTAAACAAGTAAAGTAAGTAGTCCATTTTCATAAGCTATGTGCTAAAAAGAAATGCGCATGTGAACAAGGAATTATTTCTAGCACGTATAGAAATCATGCTAATCAAAAATTTCATACAATTTATAAATAAAAGTAAATAGGTGACAGACTGCTATGTTTTAGAGAGAAATACGTATACGATCAAGGAATTTTATAACAAGTATAGGAATAACGCTAACAAAAATTTCCATATATTTATGAATTTATGAATGCATGTACACATGAAAGATCTTGAGAACTGGCATAGCAGGTCGCACCGAGGTCAAAGTAATTGCACAGAATCTAACCAAACCTTGAAACCCATTACAATGAGTAATGGTTTACAGCGAGTTCAGTTGTTGTTGTTGTTGTTGTTGTTGTAGCCAACAGTTCAGGCAAGTCAAATGTACTTGCGTGTGTGTGTGTGTGTGTGTGTGTGTGTGTGTGTGTGTGTGTGTGTGTGTGTGTGTGTGTGTGTGTGTGTCTTTGGATTTGCTTAAAATCACAAACCTCCCCAGGGCCAAACAAAATTAAATTGGGGATTTACAACACACCTACGAGATTATTTTGGAAAACTTCCTTTAAAATCCTCTTGAGAACGCAGACTGGGATATGGCCAGCACAAATGAGGGCTGGAAAACAATTAGGATTAGGACGAAAGGTCTGAGGGAACCCCTGCACGCAAATGTCCACCGTGGTAGGCCCCTACCTGCTTTGCTTTGTTTATCTGAATTTATCTGAATTTGCCCGAATTTATCTATTTCTTACATTGAACCAATGAATCGTATGCAGATGTAGGCTACGTAAAATAACAAAATAATGAAAATAAATCTTTAAGTATGTAACTAAAAATATGGTAGGCTCTGTTTAGCTTGGTTTATCTGAATTTAGCCGAATTTATCTGAATTTCTTACATTGAACCAATGAATCATATGCAGATGTAGGCTACGAGAAATAACAAAATAATGAAAATGTCCTTAAGTATATAACTTAAAAAAATGGTAGTGTCTGTTTAGCTTGGTTTATCTGAATTTATCTGAATTTATCCGAATTTACCCGAATCTATCTGAATTTCTTACATTGAACCAATGAATCATATGCAGATGTAGGCTACGTGAAATAACAAAATAAAGAAAATAAAAAGTCCTTAACTATACAACTAAAAAAATGGTAGGCTCTGTTTAGCTTGGCTTATCTGAATTTATCTGAATTTACCTGAATTTCCAACATTGAACCAGTGAATCATATGCAGATGTAGGCTACGTAAAATAACAAAATAATGAAAATAAAAAGTCCCTAAGTGTAAAACTAAAAAAAAATGGTAGACCGTTTAGCTTGGTTTATCTGAATTTATCTGAATTTCCCTGAATTACCTACATTGAACCAGTGAAACATATGCAGATGTAGGCTACGTAAAATAACAAAATAATGA
Organism: Palaemon carinicauda; assembly: GCF_036898095.1. Taxonomy (NCBI): domain Eukaryota; kingdom Metazoa; phylum Arthropoda; class Malacostraca; order Decapoda; family Palaemonidae; genus Palaemon; species Palaemon carinicauda. The sequence continues at coordinate 117,164,351 of NC_090738.1, read as the reverse complement.
ATAGAAAAAGGAGAGTCTTAGAATGTATATCTTAAAAATGGTACTCATTAATAAACATTTTTGGGGCAAAATAATAAAATATAAAACAGATCAATAATTTACGGTTCTAGGCGACTGAATATGTTCATATTGTTATTTGCTAAACTGAAATAACGTAGAGAGAGAGAGAGAGAGAGAGAGAGAGAGAGAGAGAGAGAGAGAGAGAGAGAGAGAGAGAGAGAGAGAGAGAGAGAGAAAACAATTTAACCCTTTTCTTCATGAAAAAAAAATATTGGCCTGTAAAAAATTTGAAAAACATAATTAAATGGTGCAATAACCATTACAATAAAATGAAAAACTGATGACCCTTTTATAGCAGACCATATAGTGGAGAAAAAAAAAGCCAATAACAAGAGTACAGATAAACCGAGGACGAAAAGACCAGGAAAACACCGGGATAAACATTGACCCTGGACTGAAAGGCTTAACAAGGATTATAGGACTCTTAAAGGATGATTTTTGGAGATGAACTGATAAAAATCTACAGACTTGATAAAGGGTATTCATTAACTCGGACGTCGTGGGGTCAGGTGGGTGAAAAGAGGTCAAAATGCCAGCGCCTCTGATTATTTGGCCTCCCAGGAAATGACCGAATTCCTTTGCAAGGCCTATATATCGTTAAAATCACCCTAGCGTAGCCAAAAAGAAAAAAACCAGACGAAATATACGTGTCCATCAATTAATGTAAAAATCAAAATGTGTACTTTTGTAAATTGTTAATAGATGGTTTATGCTTATATGAAAATGCTATCGACTGTAATCAGACTGGAAATCTTGACTGTAAAAAAAAAAATGTAATTTAACTTTTTAAATAAAAAGATAAAAAAAAAAAAATTAATGTGGCTCTCCGTGTTACCCTGAGAATTGATATTTTGGAAATTAAAAAAAAAATGAAAATGATAAAATTTACTGACGTTAAAATAAAAGATATAATCACCCAGGCGTCGCAAAAAAAAAATATAAAGAGGAAATATACAAGTGTCCATTAATTAATGTGGCTCTCTGTGTTACCATGAGAATTGATATTTTGGAAATTAAGAAAAGAAAATTGATAAAATTTACTGAGGTTAAAAAAAATTAATCACCCAGGCGTAGCAAAAAATACAAAGAGGAAATACAAAAGTGTTCATTAATTTAATGTGGCTCTCTGTTTACCGTGAGAACTGATATTTTGGAAATAAAAAAAAAAAGAATGATAAAATTTACTGACGTTAAAATAGAAGATGTAATCACCCATGCATCGCAAAAACTACAAAGAGGAAATATACAAGTGTCCGGATAAAATGTGGCTCTCTGCGTTGCCATGAGAATTGATATTTTACGAATTTTACATATGTTTGAAGAACAATTTCAAAAAGTATTCTGCCGTAAAAATACAGAAAAATAATACAAATAAGTGTCCAGAAATTAATGGAGCTCTCCGAGTTGCAATGAGAAATTATATTTTGGAAATTAAAAAGGAAATAAAAATGAAAAAGTATACATACGCTTGAGAAAAATTTTCAAAAAGTATTGTCGAAAAAATTACAGAAGGGATAAAATACAAGTAAGTGTCTAGAAATAAAGGTGGCTCTGCATGTTACCATAAAAATTTCGAAATTAAAAATAAAATAAAAAAATATAAAATTTTAGACATTTACAAAATATTCCCAAAAGTATTCTGTACTTACGGTGCGTAAAATCAGCTTCGAATTCAAAATTATTTCTCCATTTTCTCCCTTGTCTTCCGTTGTTTAATTGGAGTACGGACAAAGAGGACCTTTTCCTGGAAGAGATCACATCAGATTAATATTGCACACCAGACTTTCTACAGCACATAATAATAATAATAATAATAATAATAATAATAATAATAATAATAATAATAATAATAATAATAATAATAATAATAATAATAATAATTAATAACAATAGTAATAACAATAGTAATAACAACAATAATAATAATAATAATAATAATAATAATAATAATAAAAATAATAATAATTATAATAATAATAATAATAACAATAAATAAATAAACCCTTCAAGGATTTATCCTAAAAAAAAAAAAAAAAAAAAAAAAAAAAAAAAAAAAAAAAAAAAAAAACCCAGAACGAGTTCAATGGCTCCATAAATTTGACAGCAGTCCATCTCTGCTTAAAACACAAGGATTGCTTTAATCTCGAGGGTTGGGCAAGGGTTGGCTTTTTCCAGATGATCCTCTGAGCCTATCTCCTCCCAGCAGAGCTAATCCAAGCTAAACTGGATCATAAAATCTCCCAAGCAAAAACAAAGATTTCTAACCTTGGAGAAGAAAGGAGAAGTAATCTCGAGTATTTTAACCACTACCTACCGCGTATCAGAGGCCCGGTAGTGATATACTTTACATAGTAGGTGTCAATGCGACTCTATGTCAACAATAAAATCCTAGAGATGAGATTCTGTATTCTATAGACCTTTAGATGAGATGATGTTATATGTGCATACATATTATTTGTACACACATGTGTATGTATGTATGTATATGTGTATGTATATAAATTATATATGTGTGTGTGCGCGCGCGCGCGCGCGTGTGTGTACAATTACATGTGTGGATTATATTACTGTATGCACATAAAGCATCATCATCTCATCTAGACCTTCGATGAGGAGATGATGCTATATGTGCATACAGTAAAATAATCCAAACATATAATTGTACACACAAACATATATATATATATATATATATATATATATATATATATATATATATATATATAAAATACACAAACACTTTCTTCTGGTTTTATTCGTATATCTGAGTATAAAATAACAATGGCAGTAATATATTTTTTTTCCAAGTATTGCAAAAGATGTCCATTCAAGACAGCTGGAAGAATTATATCAAAATATCACTTACAACCTTATACCTTTCAGTTTTATTAGTGCATCTTTGAGTCAAAAAAATGAGAATTTTTTTTTTTTTTTTTTTTTTTGCTTAAGTAATGAAAAGTTTGTACCCATTGAAGACAGCTATTTGTAAATTGGACCACATTCAACTGGAAAGCAATCGAGCAACAGACTATCATTAGGTGTCCTAGTAAAGAATATTTATCCTGAATTGAACAAATTATCTTGAATGACAATTTGCAGCCATTGATAAAATTACGCAAAACGTTATGTACCATCACAGAAATTTTACGCATTTGAATTCACATAAATATATATATATATATATATATTTTGATAGGTATGCACATATCCCTCTCACCAGAGTATGGCAACTCCCTCACCCGGGGGACGGGGAGACTAGTTATATTCATATACAAATGCAAATACATATATACAATAATACATACATACATATATATATACATACATACATATATATACATATATACATACATATATATATACATACATACATATATATACATATATATAGATATATATGTATATATATATATATAGATATATGTATATATATATATATATATATATATATATATATATATATATATATATATATATATATATATATATATACTTTCTACTTATAACATACAGAGATATCCCATAGTTTAGAGAGAAATCGTGAACTACTGGAATCATATCAATCAGTTAATAGCGATGATCCTACGACAAACATTGACGTTAAATTTAGTTCTAAGTGATGGAATGGAATACAAAGTATTATCTTTACAAATAGACCTAAATTATTTCAAAGCGTGTTTATTGATAAAGTTACTAAGAAAACAAAAGTTTATATCAATGAAAGAACAATTCAATGGTTGGCTGTTTGGCGTGATAATAATGATGAGGTCAAAATTCCCTGTGGTCATAGTAACTTTTGAACAATAAGCTGTGTTTTGAGTGTTTTATAACTATATACAATACGATAAATAAAAATTTATATGATAGCATGTGACCATTGATGGAAAAACACCTATAATTAAGGACGGTTCTTCTTTGATGGTGAAAAATGTAAGACTTACAGAAGGAAAGTGGCTTCCTTTAAAAACTATAAGTGCATGGAGTGAATACAAAATTGATAAGTACCAATTTAATCACTTATTAGGGAGGAAAAAAAATGAATACTATCATAGAAAAAAATTGGGGAAGCTCTTTGTTGGGAAATGTAAATGGAAAAAGGATCCCAGATATCTATAATGACAAAAGCATAGCTGGTAAATTTGTAGAATTCTTTGAAAAAAAATTAAGGAGAAAGAAAAATTATGACATTGATCCGATGTCAATATCTGAAGAAATAGGAATAGAAAATTCACAATTTCAAGAAGAGTAAATACTGATATTGGAAAATGTAAATATTCTAAATCTAAGTGGCTACAGTTACCTTATTTATAAAAGGTGATCGCGATTATAAGGACTTTCAAGTTCATGCGAAATTTAGAATCTATCATTTCTATCGAAGTACTATTATTATTATTATTATTATTATTATTATTATTATTATTATTATTATTATTATTATTATTTGCTAAGCTACAACCCTGGTTGAAAAAGCACAATGCTATAAGCCCAGGGGCTCCAACAGGGAAAATAGCTCAGTGAGGAAAAGAAACAAGGAAAATTAAATATTTTAAGAACCGTAACAATATTCAAATAAATATTTTCCTATATAAACCATAAAAACTTGATCAAAACAAAAGGCAGAGAAGTAAGACAGAATAGTGTGCCTGAGTGTACCCTCAAGCAAGAGAACTCTAGCCCAAGACAGTGGAAGACCGTGGTACAGTGGTTATGGCACTACCCAAGACTAGAGAATAATGGTTTGATTTTGGAGTGTCCTTCTCCCAGAAGAGCTGATTACCATTGCTAGAGTCTCTTCTACCCTTACCAAGAGGAAAGTAGGCACTGGACAATTACAGAATATTTAATTCTTGAACAACTGGTTATTCATTTGGTAATAATCGGATTATTGAAGAGAAGTGTTAGGGCCTATTCTCTTTTTGTATATATACTATCGAACTATCAAAAACTCTAAAGAAACATACTATGAAATTTAAACCATTCGCTGATGATACGCAAATGTACAGAATAATAACTAATGTAGTGGATATTGAAAAATTGAACTTTGTTATGTCTGATATATCAAACTGGATGAATCAGAACCCAAATAAAACAGAGTAATAGTTGAGAAAAAGACTGGTCTAAAGAGATCGAATGTGTCGACTATCAGAGTATGTGATGTTGATCTGGGGGTGAAATAGAAAGTAAAGGGCCTAGGGGTATTACTAGGTGAAAATCACTCTTTTGAGGATCAAATCAACAGTGAGACTAAAATCACAAGTTACCAGGTGAGAAACATAGCCTTTGTCAGAAAATACTTGGATGATAACACTGAAGATACTTCTCCATAATTATGTCGTTAGCAGACTGGACTACTGTAGAACTCTCTATATATTTTGGTCTACCCAACTATCGACTAAGGAAATTACAAAACATTCTCGATAAAAAGGAGAGACTCATAAAAGGCATATCATCTCGTGAAAAGATAACCCCAGCACTTATTGACTAGCATTGGTTGCCTATCAAGGCGAGGATAGTGTATAAAATGTACCTTCTGTGCTTTGAAAAGTGGAAAACCTCAGTATTTGAGAGATATGTTAGTGGACTTTCAAGCAAACAGCAACAGGAGACTCAGATATAGTCATGAGCAACACAGGTTAAATGTGCTTAGAAGTAATCTGACACTGGGTTTTCAAGCGTTCGAGAGATGTACGCCAAGGTTGTTGAATGAGCTGCCATCGTCAGTTCAGAAAAGTGAAATTTGTGACATTCAATAGAATTAAAACGCATCTGTTTGCTGACTATGATTTTCATATGTGTGTGAGAGCGGCATGAAAGTGCTGGAGCAGGGCCTTGAAATCTTACTACAAGTAACAAGTACACTTAGAAAAAACCGTATTTTTTATCGGGAATTCTCCGTAAAAAAAAGTGTTCTCAACCGTATTACAGTAAAATAAAGGCGACCGTAATTTTACCCTACTTTGTTATTATCTTTTACGGGTTGATGACCCTAATATCACTCTTACGTCAATATAACCGTTTTTAAAATGGTAAAAATCCTGGAATAAATGTTGCCAGACTTTTACCGTTTTTAATGCAAATTTTTAACAGTGTATATTAAAGCAAGAATAGTTTAAAATACGTGCAATAACCCATTAAGTTATCAAAATATCTAAGAGAACTGCTACATATCGTGTCTACGCGAGAATAATTACAGATAGTTTAAAATATTTGATTACCACAATTATTTATTACAACTTACCCAAAGTACAACTTAACAAGTTACATATTTATAATAACAGAAAAGCAAGATTGCTAAAAGGTGTTCCACCCCGAGAGAGGATTACCCCATTACCACACTGGCTGCCTGTTAAAGCTAGAATACATATTAATATGGACAAAGATTCATAAAGTTACCAGAATCAGAACTGAACTTCGAAATTATTTAAAGAAAATTGCTACACATCGTACAGCCAACGAAGTTTCATATTATCGGAGCCAAAGTACACTTCTATGGCATTATATAGCTTTCAAATAAGCTGTCACAAGATTGTATAACAACGACCCATTTGACATCAAAATGACTGATAATATAGGCTAAGGTCTTTCAAGAAATTGAAGACTTATTACAAACATATATCGTATGTCCTGCATGCAGGGTTGTTTTGATTTAAATCAGTAAAAAAATAACTATTTCAATAGAAATTAAATACACTATCAGAAATTACCTTGGAATAAAGAAAACTTCCAAAACTAGTTACTATTTATAAGTAGTTCAATACCAGAAGATACCCTCATAAGAGTGAAAAATAATCAGCAGCAGCATATAGGCACTATTGAGAAAAAAAAATTAAAATAAAGAAAATTTACCGAATTAAAGAAACCTTATTTAAATCAAATAAATCGATTTATTTGATTTTTTTGAAGAAAAAATTTTCAACCCTGGCTGCGAGACACTTACATAGGGCAAGGCAACTGTGCAAGTAACTTGCTACAAGCTATATGCCGTGTGTAAATATACACTTGCCTCTCTAAAATAGGCTATTTAAGTAATTAGCAACTAAGCAGGCAACTAGCCCACTTGACTTCACCCTCTACTTGCCCCGTGTAAAAGAACCCACAAGAAAAACCTGAAGACTTATCTCTTTGGAAAGTGTTATAATAGTGATCTAAAAACTATTAAGCGTGAATACAAATGCTAGCGAATAACTGAAAAGATACAAAGCAAAATATCAACTGGAAAGAAATTATTTGCAAACAAAGTCCGCCTGAACAGACTCTTAGTGTCTGATGGAGGGCGAGAAATAAACCCCTAATAGTAAAAGTAAAGGAGTTAGGATTTTTCGCGTGTGGCAGGACTAGGAATTCCGGGTATTCCTGAAAGAAAATAGCTGGCAACTGAATGCTTCGATATCTTTAGAAATAAAAGTCAGGAAATTGTACTAGTGATCATGAAACTAAAGAACGTACTACGGATTTCTTAGTGCATTGGTTTACTTTTATTTTAATGAAACTAAAGAATGTACCACGGATTTCTTAGTGCATTGCTTTACTTTTTTTTTTTTATATCTGGTCCCGTAATTTTATTCGTGCCATGTGGTGTTTAAGGAGCCTCTCATTTTTAAAACGCAATATGATAAATGGTGAATGCCTTGGAATATATACGATGAAATTAATTACAAAAGGTCCTGTAGAGAGTAGGATTCTCCTGTAGTAAAGGATCAGAAAACAGCCCCTAAAGTAATGACGTTAATTGAATCAGCGTAAGGGTGAATTTGAAATGTGGCAAAGCTTTGGATGTGGGAATAAAGAAGCCACAAGTAATGAAAAAAAAAATGTTTAAAACAATATCCCTTAAATATAGAACATTAATTCTGATTTAGTTTATATATAAATGATAATTCACTCGATATAATATTCTATGTTGTTAAAGTATTTTAACTGATAGTACGGATTGTTTTGTGGTTACAAAAGACTTTCAATTAATTTTCATCTCGTCAAAAATTGTGTTAGTTTAATAACTTTAACTGATTACAGTATTGGAATCTTATGAACATTATTTACGATCATGCGTAGTTTAAAAAAAAGTGAATGTTAATAAACAAGGTCATTGACTATCGTACATTAGCAATTATTTAAACAGTACGTCGAAAACATCAATCATTTGAAAATATTCAGTTTCTTAAATTTAAGGTCTTCGGTCATCCATCTTTAATTAACTTTAAATTTCTACGATTCAAATCCTCTTTATACCTTTTTTACCACCACAGTTTTATTTCTTTCGTACCTCCCATTCCCCATCTTCTCTTACCTGTCTTCACCATCCCCTTTTGTCAAATAAGAAACCTACCTCGTATTGATGTTTTGTATCGATATAAGTCCACAACCAGAAACTTCTTCAGGGAAAGGAATCTTTGGGGAGATGTCCTTTGTGTATCCAGCAAGGCCATAGGATTCTATTGTCACTCCAAAGGGGTAGTCGGAGGGTATGGGGTATAGGATACATACTGGAGACGGACGAGGGATGGGAGAAGGGGGAGGGGAGGGGGGTAAGAGAAATAGACCGCTCCAACTGATAAATCCATTGTGGAAGGTATATCCGTAACTAAAGTGATAATCTACCCATCGCAAAAGGTCTTCCACAGTTTCTACCATTCATAAATCGACATTTCTCTCAGGATTCTCGCCTCTTCTCTCTTTTATCTGGTAAGGCGACGCCACAAAGGAGGACTCCGGGTTCATTAAATGCTCATCAAGAATCATCCGATTTGACAATGCCACTTGCTCTTTCCATTCCTTTTTAACGGGGGACTTTGATCTCTTCACATATAACATAGGGAATAATGTTGAAGACTTTATCTTTGGTGTTGAGCGAATGAAGATTTGCAATGAATAAAAAGTGGGACAATAATAAATGAAAGCACTATTATAGCTTGTTGCGTTATTAACAGGTACATCTAGATAATAATGAAATATTTTATATGGATGCTTATCAACAATTTAAAAAGCATGAAATAAGAGTTTATAGTAAGCAATGCTTCCTTACATTTACAGTTATTTACAGGAAATAATATTTTATATGGAAGCTTATCAACGGTTTAAAAAGCATGAAATAAAAGTTTATAATAAGCAATGCTTACTTACATTTACTCTTATTAATGGGTGACAAAAAACCCATAAAAATATGCATTTATACCATGCAATGCTTCTTTACATTTTCCTCTATCAGAAGAGGCTGGCTCTAAAAGATTATTCCGCTAATCGGTAAATATTATAGTACATAAATCGTTTATACTACTTGGGGAATCGAACTCTGGCCCTTTTGCCGGCGAGGATAAGCGTCTCCTCAAATATGCATTAGTTATCAATTATAATTGAGAAGAATTACATCCTTAAAAATTCATTATAATTACAGCCCATTACAAATACTATTCATTATCTCTCCTATATATTAAAATATCTGGCTATATTATATATATATATATTATACACACACACACACACATATATATATATATATATATATATATATATATATATATATATATATATATATATATATATATATATATATATATATATATATATATATAATATATATATATATATATATATATATATATATATATATATCCTATATATATAAATATATATATATATAAATATAAATATATATATATATATAAATATAAATATATATATATATAAATATAAATATATATATATATATATATATATATATATATATATATATATATATATATATATATATATATATACTGTATATCATACCGATCACGCTCAGTGGCACTGCTAGACTTTATAACTTTGGTCTATTCCCGTCCCTAGGGCAAGGGGAGAGTAGTCATACCCTTGTGAGAGGGGTTGAAGTTAGGAGAAACAGGAGGGTGTGAGAAGGGCTGAATCTATGTGTGCGCGCGCGTATCTAAATATTTAGTAGTCATTCATTATTGACGGGTCGCGTAAACTAGGAGTCATACCATGGTGAGAAATGGGTAACACAGTGTAAATCTAGGGTACCACGAGAGGTACACTCTGAAACCACATTCACAAACTGTCGAACCAACGTATTGTAAGTAGGAAAGGGGGAGGGGGTGGGAAGGATTGAATCTGCGTACACGCGTGTGTGTTCATAGCTACCTAAATATCATTATTACTATTATTACTAGCCAAGCTACAACCCTAATTGGAAAAGCAAGATGCTATAAGCCCAAGGGCTCCTATAGGGAAAAATAGCCCAGTGAGGAAAGGAAATAAATAAAATATGAGACTAAATTGACAATAAATCATTCTAAAACAGTAACGACGTCAAAACAGATATGTCCTATATAAACTATTAACAACGTCAAAAACATATGTCAACATAAAAACATTTGCTGCAAGTTTGAACTTTTGAAGTTCTACTGATTCAACTACCCGATTAGGAAGATCATTCCACAACATGGTAACAGCTGGAATAAAACTTCTAGAATACTGTGTAGTATTGAGCCTCATGATGGAGAAGGCCTGGCTATTAGAATTGTCCAGGGAGATCTGAATGTAAAGGATGGTCAGAGTTATGAAAAAATCTTATGCAACATGCATAATGAACTAATTGAACGACGGGGCCAAAGATTGATATCCAGAGCAGGAACAAGCAAGTTTTAACGGCTCGAGTACGCTTAGTTTATAATAAAAAAAACGATTAAAAGAAACTTCAACAAATTGGATTATTTTACGATTTACAATATCAAAATTTCTAGAAATTCTTCCTCCCAGAAGAGTAAGACGAAAATATTAATCTCAGATTTACTCCTAAAGTTTTCATTGCAACTGATAACATATTTAAATTCTATTTTGTCTTAGAACACTTGGAAACTAAAACCATATCTATACTGTACGTTACATATTTCTTAAAAAAAAAAAAAAAAAAAAAAAAAAAAAAAAAAAAAAAAAAAAAACTTTGTCGTCAAGGAATCTCACAGGACACTTGTAAAAAATATTTCTGATCTTACAAAAAACTGTAACTATGCAGAAGATATTTCTATCTCATCTACCATACAACATCAACAACAACAACAAATACTAGTCCGTTACAGGACAAAAGCCTCAGACATGTCCTTAGTCATGTTTAAGGTTTGGCCAGTTTTCATCACCACGCTGACCAACTGGGGATTGGTGATGATGAGAGACTTCAGTCAAATCGCTCATAGCAAACCAACCAAATATGGGTGGCCCTGACTAATACAGCTTTGTGATCATGGCGATGCACAATCCCTTTCACCACGTTAAGCATCCCTACTCAAGAAAGGGAATCTACCATAATGGGTAGAAAAACACAACAAACCAGCCTAGTATGGGTGGCCTGACAAGTACAGCTTTGATGATCATGTCTATACACAAACTTTCACCACGTTAAGCATCTCCTCTCAGAAATAAACTATCATATTAGGTAGAAAAACAAACCAACCTAGTATGGGTGGCACTGACTAGTATACTTTGATGGGAATACACAGTCCCTTTCACCACGTTAAGCATCCCACTCATAAAGAGACTACCACATTAGATAGAAAAACACAAACCAACCTAGTATGGGTGGCCCTGACTAGTATAGCTTAGATAAGAATACACAAACACCCTTTCACCACGCTAAGCTTCCCTACTCAGAAAGGGAATCGACCCTATTAGATAAAAAAACACAACAAACCAACCTAGTATGGGTGGCCTGACTAGTACAGCTTTGACGATCATGGCGATATATAAACCCTTTCATCGCGTTAAGCATCCCCACTCAGAAAGACTACAATATTAGGTAGAAAAACACAAACCAACTTAGTATGGGTGGCCCTGACACTATAGCTTTCATGAGAATACACAAACCCTTTCACCATGTTAAGAATCCTCACTCAGGAAGGGAATCTACCCAAATAGGAAGAAAAACAACAAACCATCCTAGTATGGGTGGCCTGACTAGTACAGCTTTGACGATCATGACGATAAATAAACCCTATTATCACGTTAAGCGTCTCCACTCAGAAAGACTACAATATTAGGTATAAAAACACAAACCAACCTAGTATGGGTAACCCTGACTAGCAGTTTTGACGATCATGGCGATACACAAACCCTATCATCACATTAACCGTACCCACCCAGAGAGGGCCTACCATATTAGGTAGAAAAACACAAACCAACCTAGTATGGGTGGCCCTGGCTAGTATAGCTTTGAGAGACTATACAAACCCTTTCACCCCGTTAAGCATTTTCACTCAGAAAGGTACTACCATATTAGGTAGAAAAACACAAACCAACCTAGTATGGGTAACCCTGACTAACAGTTTTGACGATCATGGCGATACACAAACCCTTTCATCACATTAACCGTCCCCACCCAGAAAGGGCCTACCATATTAGGTAGAAAAACACAAACCAAACCTAGTATGGGTGGCCCTGACTAGTATAGCTTTGATTGATAATACACAAACCCTTTCACCTGGTTAAGCATCCCCAACTCAGAAAGAGAATCTACCATAATAGGTAGAAAAACAACAAACCAATCTAGTATGGGTGGCCCTGACTAATAGGGCTTTGGTGATCAGGGCATTAACATACCCTATCATTACGTTAAAACATTCTCACTCAGAAAGCAAATCTACCATATTAGGTAGACAAACACAACAAACCATCCTAGTATGGATGGCCTGACATGTACGGCTTTGATGGTTCATAGCGATACACAAACTTTTTTACCACGTTAAGGCATCACCACTTAGAAAGGGAATTTACCATATTAGGAAGAAAAAACAACAACAAACCAACCTAGTATAGGTGGCCCTTACTAATACAGCTTTGATGAGCATACAAAAACCCTTTCACCACGTTAAGCCTCCCCACTCGAGGAAATCTACCATATTAGGTAGACAAACACAACAAACCCACCTGGTATGGGTGGCCCTTACTAGTACAGCTTTGATGAACCTATATAAACCCTTCCACCACGTTAAGGCATCCCCAATCAGAGGAAATCTAACATATTAGGTAGAAAAACACAACAAACGAACCTAGTATTAGTGGCCCTGACTAGTATAGCTTTGACGATCATGGCTATGCATAAACTCTTTAACCACGTTTAGATTATCCCTTACCATACTAGGTAGGAAATGGTAACATCGTTTAATAATACAATACACAGGGTATTCCCAAATAACATCTTAAATTAAAAACCTAATGACTCACCACATAATCGAACTTCCATCAAATAACCACCGCAATTCAACACTTCACCCGCGACGAGAAACACTTTCACTCACAAAGATCACTAGAAACAAACTGGGGACAAATCTTGACAAAATAACGAGTCGTAAGAACATTCTCTGCCCACGTAAGTAAACAAAGCAAGGAGTTTTACCAAACGATGTAATTGCCCGAACAGCGCACTTCAATAATACCTTGTTACTCGATTGATCATTACCGTCACCCTTGTTTACTTTTATAAGTTTCTCCTTTAGCGTTAAGTTTATTCGGTTCGCTTGATTAACTGTTAAATTCAGCTATTTTTAATGGCCAAGTTGAAGTTTTGTTTCTACTTAAATGTCTACTCTTAGCCTCATTTGATAATTCTTGGGGGAAATTTATTGAACAGCCTAAGTACCGATACTCAAAAAGGTTTTCTGCTCAGTGTTTTGTTTGTATCTTTGTTTCATTACTGTGTAAGTATCCATGGTCGTAAATATATTTACCCTTCAAGTATGTCTGTGAATTTTAACATTCTAGATGGCGATAAAAGGTAAAAGAATGTAAATTTTTTTGCCTTTGTAGCAATATACGTTAAAATGTATTTCTTTCTTACACTCGATAATCGCTTTCAAATACCCGACTTAGTATATAATTATTATTACTAGCTAAGCTACAACCCTAGTTGAAAAGCGGGATACTCTAAGCCCAAGGACTCCAACAAGGAAAAAATCCCTGAGAAAAAAAATAGAAATAAGGAAATAAATAAACTCTAAGAGAATTAATGAACAATTAAAATAAAAATTTTTAAAAACTTTATCAACATTAAAACAAATCTTTCATATATAAACTATAAAAAGAGACTCATGCCAGCTAGGTCAACATTATAAACATTTGCTACAAGTTTGAACTTTTGAAGTTCCATCAATTCAACTACCTTATTAGGAAGATCGCTCCGAGGAGTGAACTTATTCTCCGATGATTTATCAATTTATCAAATTGACTGCTTTGTTAATGAAGCCTACGAGGTTCTTCAGATAATATTACGATACGCTTTCTCTGAAACTGTTACAGTAGTCTAGTCTGGTGATGACGTCGTATAAGCGCCTTTGGATCCCTCTCTCTGGTCACGGCTTATTTTTTCTTTGCCTACACTTACACAGAATAGTTTGGCCTATTCTTTACATATTCTCGTCTTTCCTCATACACCTGACAACAATGAGATACTTAACACTTCTTCACCCAAGGGGTTAATTACTGTACTGCAATTTTGTTCAGTGTACTTTCCTCTTGGTAAGGGTAGAAGAGACTCTTTAGCTGTGGTAAGCAGCTCTTCTAGGAGAAGGACACTCCAATATTAAACCACTGTTCTCTAGTCTTGGGTAGTGCCATAGCCTCTGTACCATGGTCTTCCACTGTCTTGGGTTGGAGTTCTCTTGCTTGAGGGTACACTCAGGCACACTATTCTATCTTATTTTTTTTTCTTCCTCTTGTTTTTTTGAAATGGTGTGTTGGGCAGGCTTAATAGAAGGGCCATGGATGCCTGGTGGTTTATCAAGAGGTTGTCTTTTCCTTTTTCTGATTCTTTTTCTTCTCAAAACCATCCTTACTGTCCTCCCTTCAGTTGAAGTGGCTATCCTGGAGGGTATTTAGCCTTGCATGGTGTATCGGCTCCTCCATGTTGACCAGTTTTTCCGACTTTTTACTATAGTCTATGGGTATCATCAATCACTTTGTTTATAATTCTGTATGTACTGTTTTTGTTATAATTCTTGTTAATTTAGTTTATAAGTATGATGTCTCTTTTTTATTTCTATTAATCCTTATGCTGTCTGGAGACATTGAGCGAAATCCGGGACCAGTACGTCCTAGATTTCGTCAATGTCGTCTTCTATATTGCAATATTCGTGGTCTTCATGCAAATATCCAAGACCTTACAGTTGCGTCCAGACAGTATGATATTCTTTTGTGCTCAGAAACTTTGGTTTCTAATATGAGGCACTCATCTGAGCTCCTTATAACTGGTTTTAAGAAGCCAATAATGTTGAAACGTGATGCCATTCCTAGGGCCAGGGGAATGGCGGTGTATATTAGGACCGAGTACCCTGCTTCTCATAAGTCCTGCTATCAATGTGGATGTCATGAGATTCAGGTAATAAAAGTTTGTGGCAGGCATAACTACTTTTATTTATGTTCGATCTACCGGAATCCAGACATGGATGATTCTATCTTCGATTGTCTTCTTACCATTATGGCTAAGATACAAGAAGATGATAGAAAGGCTTCTTTTGTCTTTGTTGGTGATTTTAATGCTCACCATAGGGAGTGGTTAAGTTCTATCTCTCCTACCGATCGCCATGGCTTAAGAGCTTTAGACTTTGCCTCTGAATCAGGCTGTGAGCAAATCATAAATGAAGCTACTCACAGGTCTGGTAATTGCTTGGACCTCGTATACACTGACTCCCCTGGCGTTATAACTGGTAAGGTTGGTTCTCCAGTCGGAACATCTGATCATACCTTGATTTCATTATTAGTGAAGACTGAGCAGCCTGTCCCTGATATATCATATTCTTGTAAAATTTATATGAAATCCCAAGCAGACTGGAATGGGATTTTACATGATCTTTTGTGCTTGAATTGGTCACAATTATATAATAGTGTAGATCCTGTTGTCCCTTTGAATGAGAATCTAGTCAACATAATTGATAGGCGTATCCCTTCTCGTGTGCTAAGGTACCGAGTGAAGGACAAACCGTGGTTCAATGATGATTGTAGACGTGCATTTTTGGAGAAACAGGAGGCCTATCAACTTTGGAAGGGTAACAGATCAGATTTGACCTGGAACAACTATACTCAGCTTCGAGCTTTTGCTCAGAGAGTTTATGCCTCAACTGAAAAGGAGTACAATTTAACCATAAAAGAAACACTTTCTGGTACAACTCAGGAACATAAATGGTGGTCTACCCTTAAATCTGCACTCTTTGGTGTAGATGTAACAGTTCCTCCTCTACTTAAACCAGATGGCTCAGTCACTCACTGTCCAAAGGAAAAGGCAACCCTTTTGGCTGATGTTTTTGACAGTAAACAGAGTAATGAAAAACTTGAACTTCCTCATTCCTGTTTTCCTGAGGCTAAACTAACTAGTTTAGCTTTTCGATCTCGTGAGATTAAAGCTCTGTTGATGGACCTTGATGCTTATGGAGGTGTAGACCCAAATGGTATTTTTCCTTTGTTTTTTATAAAGACGGCAGATTTCTTAGCTCCAAAGTTATCTGTTATTTTGCGCAAATTAGCAAGAAGAGGAGCTTTTAGCACTAGTTGGAGAATTGGTAATGTTACTCCTCTATGTAAATGTGTTTGTGGTAGCTCAAGTCCCACTGATTACCGCCCAATTTCCATAACTCCCATATTATCTAAAGTTTTTGAACATCTTCTGGCAAAACGTCTTAATAGGTTTGCTGAAGGTAATCATCTACTCCCTAGTTTGCAATTTGGTTTTCGTAAAGGCCTTGGAGCATGTGATGCCCTTCTTACAATCTCCAATGCTGTACAGAAATCCCTTGATTGTGGTCGGGAAGTTCGTATGATTGGCCTTGATTTTAGTGCTGCCTTTGACCGTGTTAATCATGAGGCCCTTGTTTTCAAACTGAAACAGTTGGGAGTGGGTGGGTCGTTTCTTAGCATTATTATTGATTTTTTAAGTAATAGATCTCAAAGAGTTGTTGTTGATGGGCACCATAGTGATTATAGGAATGTGATATCCGGTGTTCCACAGGGTAGTGTTCTTGGCCCATTACTTTTTATACTATATACACATGACATGTGGTTTGGCCTAGAAAACAAGCTTGTTGCATATGCAGATGATGCTACTCTCTTTGCATCAATTCCATCCCCTGAATGTAGATCTAGGGTTGGTGAATCCCTTAATAGAGATTTAGCTAGAATTAGTGCATGGTGCAAATTATGGGGTATGAAGTTGAATCCTAACAAAACTCAAAGTATGATTGTAAGTAGGTCAAGGACGGTGGTTCCTCAACATCTGGATCTCAGTATTGATAATGTTTCTTTAAATATGTATGACTCTTTCAAAATTTTAGGTGTGATTCTCGACAGTAAATTTACTTTTGAGAAACATATAAGGTCTGTGTCTTCTTCAATTTCACAAAAAATAGGCTTATTGAGAAAGTCTTTTAAGATTTTCGGTGATCAATCTATTCTGAAGAAGTGTTTTAATTCTTTCATTCTACCTTGTTTTGAGTATTGTTCTCCTGTCTGGTCTTCAGCTGCTGATTCTCATCTTAATTTGTTGGACAGAAACTTACG
>NC_090738.1:117134259-117136759 GCF_036898095.1 Palaemon carinicauda | reverse complement strand
AGTCGGCAGGGGTGTTGGTAGACCTTTGGGATGATGGCAATGTATCGCATGTGATGTGCTTGGAGGGGGGTCCAACCCCGAGGAATGGGGAAAAAAAAAGGTGATAGAAGATTACTTGATTTCTTTAAGGTAACCTTCATTTTTGCTTGAAAGCAAGTCTCTTTTGTTTCCATTTCTGCATAATGGAATGAGACTGGTTGTAGCCTATTACATATTACGATTTGCTGGAACACCGGCGAAGAAAAAAGATTTAGAGCATTTCATGCCTCTTTTAAGATAACATTTAAAGATTATTTTGCTTGAAAATAGGTGGAGTGGTGTTTTGTTCCAAATTCTGTTTAATGGAATAAGACTTAGAAATTTGGTATTCTCGGGCTGTTTTCAGTCGTTAGAACAAATATCTTTTACTTCACCTTTCAGGGCAATTTGTATAAAAAAGTAATTCGGTTCGTTACCTTTTTATAATCTTTCTTTCCTTCAAAAGTTCCTTCCGAGACTAAGTAATGTTAGCTATGCAATCCCAGTCCTGAATCTCATCTAATCTCCGAGGAAAATCAGCAGCAGTTTTAATAACATCATTGTCTACAATTAATTTGTCTTCTAAACGCCTCTGGTGTCCTTTTGAGCAAGAGGCATCGCCGAGTTCCCCGGAGAGGATTAGCCATGTTGTCAAGCGTGCCCTGTCTCTTGTCACATAGTAGGGGTCACATGCCCCCTTCTGAGGAGTCGCCGTTCGCTACCTATGACCTCTCTTGCAAGTAACAAACCCCCTTCAGTTTAAGTGCTTTTGGTGAATATGGATAATTGAGAATTCTATCTTTGCGAAATGTTGCATCAACTTGTTTATGCCGAATAGAGAACACGATGACAAGTGTGGCTTCATCTGTTTAAAAGCGTATAGAATCTTCAGCATCCCCGCCAGCATGACCTTACACCTCGCTGTTTCCCCACCCGGGAGACTACTGAGTCCCCAACGTGATCTCGCTCTAAGCCCCGCCCTCACTGCCTTCCCTCATCTACGCCCATCTTCACTGAAAGTCAGGCTTGGATTGGTTGATCTCCCATTGGGAGGAGCGGCAGCATCACCTCTACCCAATGGTAAGTACGGGAGAGGAATCTTGATGTGGGGGGCGTGTCTATCTTCTCCGCAGGGGACCAATGGGGTGGCGTGGTGTGTCTTCCTGCTGCGCGCACCGGTGGGCTCACAAGACCCCCCGTCGAGCACCCAGCGAGCGTTTGTCGGTATAGCGTTAATGATGTATCGCAAGGAGCCTCATACGAAGCCCAGGTGTTGTGGTGGGTGTACGCGCGCTAAGATCCGCTCCAGCGAGCGGCGCTCTTAAAACCTTCTTCCTCTCCTGCTGCTGTAGCTGACGAGCGATAATACTGCTTCGATGCTTCTGACCCGTCGTCGCTCGCCGCCGCCGCGGATCGGTGAAATAGTTCGCCTGTAAAGCAAATCAGAAAATCAAATCAAGTGTCGTCTCCAATGTGAAAGATCAGAGAAATTACGATACAAGACACTTTTGTGGTGATCTAACAGTGAAAGTTGATACGAGTCGATGTGTATGTTCGAATAAGTGATCAAATCCTTTTTTGAGTTTTTCCCTTCAGTTTTTTATCGTTTGAAAGAGACGTCGGCCAAGATGTTGAATCCGTTCATGGACAGCGGGCACATGGGGTCGCTCATGGGCCACAAACTAAGCCCTCCGACCCATCACATGGGCGCCGAGGGGCTCACCCACACGCAGGGCAACCAGTACAACAATGGGTACGGCATGTCCCACCACACGATGCACCATGGCCACATGGGCACTTACCCGAGGGAGCTCTTCCTCCGGCGGGATCACATGACGTCCTTAAGCACCCTGGGCACGCACGACCTGGCCAACAACCAGCATCATGCCATGTTCGGAGCGACGTTAGCCGGGCACGACCCGTCCTCCATGATGTTCCCCGGCCTGCACGACGCCCATCACGGCCACATGAACAACATGAACCGCTTGGGCATGGACTGGTCCCACCAACAAATGGGTTCCCAATTCCACCATGGCATGAACCACATGAACATGAACCCCATGGCGGCCGCCCACGCGCCGGGCGCCTTCTTCCGCTACATGAGACAGCCCATCAAACAGGAGCTGTCGTGCCTGTGGGTGGACCAGGACCAGCCCAACCCCAAGAAGCCGTGCAACAAGACCTTCAACAGCATGCACGAGATCGTCACGCACATCACGGTCGAGCACGTCGGAGGCCCCGAGTGCACGAACCACGCTTGCTTCTGGCAGAGCTGCCCCAGGAACGGCAGGTCCTTCAAGGCCAAGTACAAGCTGGTCAACCACATACGGGTACACACGGGCGAGAAGCCCTTCCCGTGTCCCTTCCCCGGATGCGGCAAAGTCTTCGCGCGGTCTGAGAACCTCAAGATACATAAGAGAACTCATACGGGTGAGTGTGTGCCGTCTTCTTCATTTAGTCCTGTATTATCCGATGTAATTTG
>NC_090738.1:117121759-117126759 GCF_036898095.1 Palaemon carinicauda | reverse complement strand
CACAATTACAACTTAATTATTAATGGTTAAATGAAGTCCAGCTTATTTTACAAACTGTGATAAAGCTACATCATTGTACATACATCATAATATATTTACTTGAGAAGATTTTGTAATTATCATATATACACAATGACAACTTTTATCTATTGATGGGTAAATGAATTCCAGCTAATTTTACCATCTATGTGATAGTTATTGTGTATATACATAACATATTTACATTGTATATACATCACATATTTACATGAGTAAATTTTGTAATTAACATATATTCATGATTGCAACATTTATTTATTAATGGTTAAATGAAGTCCGGCTAATTTTACTAACGGTGTGATAGTTATATTTTAAATACATCATATATTTACATGAGAAAATTTTGTAATTAATACATATTCATAATTGCAACTTTAGTGGTTAAATGAAGTCCGCCTAATTTTACAAACGATGTGATAGTTATATTATAAATACATCATATATTTACATGAGTAAATATAGTAATTAACATATATTCATAATTGCAACTTTTATTTATTAATGGTAAATGAAGTCCGGCTAATTTTACTAACGATGTAAATTGTATATTTACATGAGTAAATTTTGTAATTAAAATATATTCATAATTGCAACTTTTATTTATTAATGGTTAAATGAAGTCCAGCTAATTTTACCAACGATGTGATAGTTATATATTGTATATACATCATATATTTACATGAGTAAATTTAGTAATTAATATATATTCATGGTTGCAACATTTATTCATTAATAGTTAAATGAAGTCCAGCCAATTTTGCCATCGGTGTGATAAAGTTGATAAAAATGGGCAGAGGGTTATTAAGAACAAATATTTTTCTATTTTTTTTTTGCAAAAATTCAACCTTGACTCACTCACACAATCGTATTCCGAGTTAATACGCATAAGCCTTTAACGAAGACTAAACATAAAAATATCCAATCCTTTCATACGCATGAGACCTCACGTACACAGCAGCTTCATTAGCGTCTTGTAATCTCATTCACCGATGAATAAATGAATCATGAATGAGACAAGGAGTTGAATAAGAAAACAAACAGACGCACGCACACACAAACTCGCATACCACTCTCCGGACCCTCTCGCGTTTTTTCCCTTTTCCTAAACGCATACGTCGCTATGGGCGTGCGATGGCCTCGGGCGACAGCGATCCGGACTGACGCGGTACTTGGTTAACACCGCTCGCTTCGGCCCACATGGAGGAGGGGCTGGATTTGACGCTTCCGAACATCCATTTTAGGGTCATTATTATTATAAAAATGAGAGAGAGAGAGAGAGAGAGAGAGAGAGAGAGAGAGAGAGAGAGAGAGAGAGAGAGAGAGAGAGAGACTGACTTTGTCTGGTTCCAATTATTTAGGATATTTTGAAAGTCAGTTACCGAAGGGTATTTGTGTGTGTGTGTGTGTGAGAGAGAGAGAGAGAGAGAGAGAGAGAGAGAGAGAGAGAGAGGGGTTTGTTCTGGACCTTATTATTTTGGATATTATGAAAACGTCAGTAATGTTTATCAAAGGATATTTTCAAACATACATTTGTTTAAGTTTTTATAGTTTATATATGGAAATTCTATTTTGATAGTTATTTTTCTTAAAATAGTTTAGTATTTGTGAGAGAGAGAGAGAGAGAGAGAGAGAGAGAGAGAGAGAGAGAGAGAGAGAGAGAGAGAGAGGTTTGTTCTGGTCCTTATTATTTTCGATATTATGAAAACGTCAGTAATGTTTATCAAAGGATATTTTCAAACATACATTTGTCTAAGTTTTTATAGTTTATTTATGGAAATTAAATTTTGATATTGTTATTATTCTTAAAATAGTTTATTCTAATTGTTCATTACTTCTCTTGTAGTTTATTTTTCTTTATTTCCTTTCTTCGGCTATATTTTCCTGTTGGAGCCCTTGGGCTTCTACCATCCTGGTTTTCCATAGAGGGTTGTAGCTTAGCTAATAATAATAATAATAATAATAATCATAATACTGAATGATGTGTATTGCATGGAGGTGTTTAAATCATGACTATTATTTGTTTTTATTTATCTTCCGGTTATTGACTTTAACTTTGTTATTTCTGTAACACCATCATCTCGTCTCTCCCCACCTTGAACATTCATGTCAACACTTACTTAACAATAACCTCGTCATAACCGTACATATTTACGTGTCAGGTAACTTTGCATATATTGGGGGCTGGTATCTGTTTCTGACATTTTTGTTACCTGCCAAATGCTTTGATGCGTTGGATTTCTTTATAAAGCGTGCAGAGGCTTATCCTTTACCTGGTAGTTAAATGGATAGAATAGTATTATTGCATTGACTGAGGGTAATCACTGAAGTATTAAATGACTGCAATTTTCATCACTACGAGTTTTAGTAAATGGCTACCAGAGATTGATCATTAAACTTTGCACATAATGTTTGAGGATTATTCACTGAAGAAAACGCTGGAAATCAAAAATTCATATCTGTATCATGTTTTGATTTGAAAAGATTTGCCTCTGAAAGGTATTCACGGACTATTGGAGATTCATTTCTATTTTTTTGTCTGGATTATATTACAATTAAGAGAGAACCATATCTATAATATGCTTCACCTCCCAGAGAATCTTCTCCAGAGTATGCTACAACTTCTGAGACCTATATGAGTATATTCAGACTACCTGACATCCACCTCCGTAGTATGACCTAACCATACAATCATGATTGGAAGATCTGTCGGCCATGTATTCAGTGCTGTAACGTACGGTAACCACCAATGAAGTGTAAAATGACTGAACAAGGAATAGTCACACATAAGACGCGCCTTATCCCAATTATCATGATAAATAGACAGTGGCTACAGGGAGTTGTCTTGATAGATAGTGGCTACAAGGAATTGTCTTGATAGATAGTGGCTACAGAGAATTGTCTTGATAGAGAGTGGCTACAGAGAATTGTCTTGATAGACAGTGGCTACAAAGACTCCTCTTATGCCAATTGTCTTGATATATAGACAGTGGTTACAGAGAATTGACTTGATAAATAGACAGTGGCTACAGTTGTCTTGATAGATAGGCAGTGGCTACCGAGAAGACTCATATTATGCCAATTGTCTTGATAGATAGACAGTGGCTACAGAGAAGACTCATCTTATGTCAATTGTCTTGATAGATAGACAGTGGTTACAGGGTATTGTCTTGATAAATAGACAGTGGCTATAGAGAAAACTCATCTTATGGCAATTGTCTTGATAGATAGACAGTGGTTACAGAGAATTGTCTTGATAAATAGACAGTGGCTGCAGAGAATTGTTTTGATACATAGACAGTGGCTGCAGAGAATTGTTTTGATACATAGACAGTGGCTACAGAGAATTGTCTTGATACATAGACAGTTGCTACAGAGAATTGTCTTGATACATAGACAGTGACTACAGAGAAGACTCGTCTTATACCAATTGTCTTGATAGATAGACAGTGGTTACAGAGAATTGTCTTGGTAAATAGACAGTGCCTACAGAGAAGACTCATCTTATGCCAATTGTCTTGATAGATAGATAGTGGCTACAGAGAAGACTCATCTTATACCAATTGTCTTGATAGATGATAGACCGTGGTCACAGAGAATTGTCTTGATAAATAGACACTGGCTACAGAGAAGACTCATTTTATGCCAATTGTCTTGATAGATAGATAGTGGCTACAGAGAAGACTCATCTTATACCAATTGTCTTGATAGATAGACAGTGGTTACGGAGAAATGTCTTGATTAATAGACAGTGGCTACAGAGAAGACTCATCTTATGCCAATTGTCTTGATAGATAGACAGTGGTTACGGAGAATTGTCTTGATTAATAGACAGTGGCTACAGGGAATTATCTTCATAGATAGACAGTGGTCACAGAGAAGACGCGCCTTATGCCAATTATCTTGAAAGATAGACAGTGGCTACAGAGAAGACTCATTTTATGCCAATTGTCTTGATATATAGACAGTGATTACAAAGTGTCTTGATGGAGAAACAATGGCTGCAGAGAATTGTCTTAATAGATACAGTAGTTACAAAGAAGACGCGCCTAAAGCCAATTGTCTCGAAAGATAAGACAGTGGCTACATTTGGTATCGAGATCATCATCAGTTTGCTCACCACAGCCACAAGCATCTTTATCAGCATAACTTGGATTGACAATGCCACCTGGAGTCTTGCTGGAACGCGCGGTCAGAGGTTTCGGGATGGATGGTAGATGGGTAGCTGTAGAGACGGAGGAGAGGACGAGTGGTTGCTAGCTGCGGTCGAGGGTGGAGAAGCAATGGTTGGTGTGGTTGATGGTCAGTTTTAGGAGTGGTTCGAGGGACACTGTTGGGCAGGAAACACCCTCAACGCGTCTACCTGTCTACCGGTCTGTCTAAGCGAAACATATCTACCTTTCCGCATTAATTGTTGTCCCTCGTTTGTTCAGTGAGTCATTCGTAGTGCATTTTGAGTCAATACACTTTTTTCTGTATTTCAACAGTTCTTTACTCATCAGGGGTCTGTTGCTTTCCGCCCTGTCCACACCATGTTATATATGTTACTCATATCAAAATTTCTTTGAAGTTCCATCAACAAATGTATATAACACACATACACACCCATATATATATATATATATATATATATATATATGTGTGTGTATATATATATATATATATATATATATATATATATATATATATATATATATATAAAATCCCCATTAGCCATAACTGGCCCACCGTAAGACAAAGATTTCAGACATGTCCTTCCGGCCCCGTCTGTTTATGGTCTTTCTACACCAGTCCACACCAGCAAACTTTCTTAGCTCGCCGATCCACCGTCTTCTCTTCATTCCCCTGTTCCTTTTGCAATCTCTAGGGACCCCTTCTATCATCATCATTAGCCGTTACTTACTAGTCCACTGCAGGACAAAGGCCTCAGACATGTCCTTCCACTCACGTATGTTTATGGTCTT
>NC_090738.1:117101759-117116759 GCF_036898095.1 Palaemon carinicauda | reverse complement strand
CTTGGTGGGCTTACTTTTTTTTTTTTTTTGGGGGGGGGGGTCCTAGTTGCGTTTTATTCGCTTTTAGGTATGTTTAAAGTCTTTAATGAGGAAGTACATATAGGTAGCAATAATTTACACATCACATTTCAAGAAGGAAACGCGCAGTTTTATATATATATATATATATATATATATATATATATATATATATATATATATATATATATATATACACACACCAAATATCTGGCCCATTTAATGCCCTGGCACCGTTATGGTAGAGATTTCAGGTATCACAATGTATGAGGTCCCTGGCCCACATCTTTATCCTCGTCATGGCACCTGGGTTTGGTGATTGCACCTTTTATAAGCAGGCTTTTATGTACAACTCTTTAAATATCTTCTTTCAAACATTGCTTCTTTTTGCAAAGGGTAATCGTCAAGCCCATATTATAATACACTTCGAGTTCTTTTCCACACAGGGTAACTGTGGGTGACTGGTTTGCCACCCTCGGCCAATCCTGACTGATCTCGCGGAAATGCTAATCTAGCTTGATCTGTAAATACCGGGGATCGGCAGATATCTCAGGTAGCAGCTCCTTTGCTGCTTCTTAGGTGGCCAGTCGGAAGAAGCGGTGTGACGTTATACCATAAACAAATTGGACGGTACATTAGGGGCACTGAACGCACGGTTGAACTAAAACTATTATTAGTTAAGAAAATTTGAAGAAAAATTGTAAAAATTATAGTGGCGAAGTACAATACGAACAACAGATTGTATGTTTCAAATGGATCTGGTCTTTCATTGCCCTGGGGTAGAGTTCTCTTGCTTGAGGGTATACTCGGGTACACTATTCTATCTTATTTCTCTTCCTCTTTTCTTTTCAAGTTGTTATAGTTTATATATGAAAGATTTAATTTAATGTTGTTGCTGTTTTTTAATTTTGTTTTATTTTAATTGTTCACTACTTATAGTTTATTCATTTCATTGTTTCCTTTCCTCACTGGACCATTCTTTCCTGTTGGAGCTCTTGGATTATAGCATCCTGCTTTTCCAACAAGGGTTGTAGCTTAGCTTGTAATAATAATCATAGTAATAATTACGTCAACAAGCTCTCTCTCTCTCTCTCTCTCTCTCTCTCTCTCTCTCTCTCAACGTATCACACAAGAAGAAAACGAAAACAATTATATCAGCAGCATCAACGACAGTATAGATAATCATCATCTCCATTTAATTCGACATCATCTCTCTCTCTCTCTCTCTCTCTCTCTCTCTCTCTCTCTCTCACAAACACAAAGTATCACAGAAAAACGAAAACAGTCATATCAGCAGCATCAACGACCGTATAGATAATCATCGTAGCCATTTAATTCAGTACAAACTACCCACCACCCACGTTTACCAATCCTTCAAATCCAAAGTATTCGCTAATCTCCCAGATTACAGTCGGGGCGAGAGTCTGTACCGATTACGGCCGGGATTACTCGCCGATTACCGACCGATAGGCGAGGGGGTTTACTAAGGCGTAAACACTGAACGAAGAGATTGGCTCCGGCGGTCACGGGAGGTCGGATCTTTCGGATTCTTATCTTTCCGGATGTCGGTATATCAAGATTTTCCTCCATTATATCTGTATTTTGTATTGGCGTGTAGCCTTGAGGTGGTCTAGATTAATATATTTACTAGTGTACGCGCCCCGTCAAAAATGACAGCTAAATATTTGGAAAGGTGTGCATGTTCACACACCTATTGCGACGGTAGTGCTTTCCACCATCCCACTACCCGATGCACGGGGAAAGACCGAGTAGTTATACGCCTGACAATGCCACTGAACGTGACCATATATATATATATATATATATATATAGACAGTATAGCAGTATCTCAATGTGAGAGAGAGAGAGAGAGAGAGAGAGAGAGAGAGAGTTGCACACTTGCTCTTTATTATATAGAGGAGATTATTTCTCTTATTATACTACTTGTTGAGTTGAACAAGATGATGCCAGCAGTGTTATCTGTGTTTTGTTATTACTTGACTATAGTAGAGCGTTATTGTAATTATTCTTACAGTTATGTACGACTACACTTGCTGCTTATTATAACAATGTTTCAAGTGAAAATGGTAATAACAAAGATAAACATAACGAGGGAAAGATTAAATCAATGAATAAATAGTGTAGGAGAAAACAGATTTTTTCATAATGCTGGGCAATTAGATTATATACATTCATGAATATACAGAAAAATAGGTTAGGAAATGGGTTTTTTTTTTCGTATGCATGGACACGGTCAATTGTGATGATTAAAGTTAATGGCGAACAAAATTGTTGATTTTTTATAAACTGTAATTGCAATAATTTACATCATCTTACAAGTAATTTTCTTATGTAATGGCAATTCTTACATAAGTGAGTATTGCGTAACGCAATTAAATCATAATCTTTTTCTCTACCTCTGGCATTCTTGTGTTGCAAGTAAATAATAACAAACAATGAATTAAATCGAAGAAATTGAAGTGTTATACTAAGAGGAATAAATTACATGTACAGAAAAGAATTCATTATTATTATTATCAATATTTTTTTTTTTTTTTTTACTAGCTGAGCTACAACCCTAATTGGCAAAGCAGGATGACATAAACCCAAAGGCTCCAACAGGGAAAATTAGTTTAGTGAGGAAAGGTAATAAGGAAATAAATACACTATATAAGAAACAATGAACAATTACAATACAATATTTTAAATAACAGTAACAACATTAAAATGAACCATTCATATACAAAACTAAAAAAAAAAAAAAAAATAGGAAGAGAATTAAGATTATACGTCATCGAATGCACTTCAAGAAGATATTTCATTTTAATTATTCACTACTTCTCTTGTAGTTTGTTTATTTCCTTTCCTATTTGGGCTATTTTTCCATGCTGGGCCCTTGGGCTTATAACATCTTGCTTTTCCAACTAGGGTTGTAGATTAGATAATGATAATGATGACGATGATGATGATGATAATAATAATAATAATAATAATAATAATAATAATAATAATAATAGGAAAGCAGATAAATTTGGGAGGAGCAAACGGATAGCAAAGATAGGGGTGAGTGAGGATAGGTGGGTGGATGGGAAGGGGTTAATCAATACAGAAGGGGGTGGTCTATATTGTGACTGTACTGACACCCACCATTTGTATCCTGGCTAACCGCTCTTCCCTGCGCTGATATCCCTATTTACAATCTGCTTTTATAAGTTACGTTATACGCAGCGACTGTTGTTCAGTATTTCTCTGAAGCCACCCCAGGACTAGGGTAATTAGGTTGTTATTTATACGTATATATGTTGTATGTAAACTTATTTTTATACTTTATTGGGGATAAGGGTTTCTCATTTTGTCCTACATTTGGGTTCATGACTCATGGTGGTGAGCCATCCAGAATGTATGAAATAATATAGAAGTAATAATTTTTTTTTCTATATTGCAAATATATAAACACCTGGTATAAAATTACTACTTAAAAGATTATTGTGACTGTGATATATAATATTGCATACTGTATGTATGTGTATATATATATATATATATATATATTGGAAGTACTCTATTACAAACAAAACTAAAAAAACAAAAATACCTACAAAATTAAGATGTTTTACTCAAAAACATCAGTAGCATTTTCAAAATATCTGTAAATTATCATATTTGTTGTTGTTTGGTGTGTGTGTGTGTATAATATATATTAAGTATGTGTATATATATATATATATATATATGTATGTATATATATATATATATTATATAGATATATATATATATATATTATATATACATATAAGTATGTATATATACATACACCGGTATATAAATAAATAACAAAGATATTCACTTATCCATTAACATTCATGAGCCAGTCATCACTGCCTTCACGTATTCTCATTCAGGGACAATGACAAATCCATGCCAATCGCTCTTCATTATCCAATCAAAAGATTCTCACCATATGTTCATAAATGCATGTAGGTCAACGCCAGTCATTTGAGCGGTTTACCCACTGTATAATAAATGTGCGATGATATGACAATTTATCTCCCTCGTAAATAATGATATATGTATACTGCTAATTACGGGTTTTAAAAATCTGCATCGTATTTATTAGGAGTTGCTTATCAATGCATAGTATATAATATATATATGTATATACTATGAGTGTATGTATATATATATATATATATATGTGTGTGTGTGTGTGTGTGTGTGTGTGTGTTACAGTGTAATTGCGTTTTTAAACGAATGAATTCGGTTTACTCTAAAGTAAATCTATTTTATCTTCGTGTTTCAATATTTGAAAGATAGTTTTCTTAAGAACCCAGAATCAGTGATTTCCAACAAATTCTAATGATTCCACCCGTTTATAATAACCATTGCAATAATACTGTTGACAATAATTCCAGAATTGATATAAGCCCAGTAGCTATCAATGACTACGAATATAATGATGGCAGTAATACTATAAGTAATGATGGCAGTTTAAAAAGAAATAAAAATATCTAATGATGATGGTAATAGCAACAACAGTAGTAGAATATTAATGACCTGAAATATGAAATCACTGACCCCGAGACTGTCATAAAGTCAAGAAATGGAGGAATAATCAAATATTTATCGAAATGTAAATCAATCATCCATCTTTATAGGGCTTCTTATCAAGATGTCCCCTATAATAAGCGAGATAAGGGGTATCTATTAACAGTTCGTAACGCTGGGGGCACGAGAGAAGGTGCGTGCTACTCGATTTGTGGATAATCCATTTGCATGTTGCTTTTCGTCCGATGAGCCACTTCAAACTTCGGGTTAAGTCAGTGCGTGGATAGGTGACCGTCAGCAATGTTAATGTCGGAAACAATTATTAAGCCTTTGAATGTTTATTGATAACACCGATGAATATTATAATTCTCTACTTTATTACAGTTCATGGTGTCATATATATATATATATATATATATAATACAATTACAATAGATGAGGTTCCAATTGCACTAAAATGATGAAAGGGAGAAACATTTTGATAATTACATCAATAGCAATGACATTTTTAATTGGATTAATAATATGTTCCATACACAATGCCTAATAATCAGTATTATTCTACGTTTGTCCTTCAGACCCAGTATGATCCATTGCTGCTTCAACAGCCTGCTATAGTCTGTTGCAAGTTTCAGCCATGCAACGTATTCTACAAGGCAGGGTAGTTAAAATCGCACTCAGAACCCCCCTTCTTTTATCCATGTATAGGACCGGAATTAGTGAATGAATTCTCCGAGCATTTTCCTGGTCAGCTTTGATTTACGATGGTGGTTCTTTTCTTTTGGTGTCTTATATTTTTTTTACTATCTCTTATTTGCTTTTGGTTGCTTGATACTTCCGCTGTGCAATCTTTTCTTGTTTCGTGCACTTGACAATCCTTTCTCAAGAGGTTTTTGCACAATAAATTGTTCATTCGAAAATGGCTGTAATATGGTAATATATATAAAAGATGAAAGGTCTATTTTATTGTTGTTACTGTTTTTAAAATATTCTATTTTAATTGTTTCCTTACTCCTTATAAAGTTTATTTATTTCTTCATTTCCTTTCCTCATTGGGTTATTTTGCCTGTTGGAGTCCTTGGGCTTATAGCCAGGGTTGTAAATCGGCCTAATAATAAAAATAATAATAATAGCAACAACAACAAAAGTAGTAATAAGGATGATTATTATCATATTATAGGCTGGGTTAGATAAACCTCTTGTTGATATGATAACAGCAGTTATGAGAGAGAGAGAGAGAGAGAGAGAGAGAGAGAGAGAGAGAGAGACCGCGTTCTTGCATGTTCCTCCTGATAATTCAAGACACCTAACTCAGGTAATATATCTGTGGAGGTGGAAAACTCTGTAAGCGGAATCACGTAAGGACAATGTGCGTCCGAGGGGGTGTGGGGGGTTATCTTTGAGGGTTTGGATTGGATGGGGGGTGCGGGGGGAGGAGGACGTAATGTCCATATCGCGTGTTTACTAGCCACCCACCCCCTATGAAACCCAGGCATCTCTCCTTTCAACCCCCTGTCCTCCCCTCCGCCAACGCCCTCCGTTACCACTATAGTAATATCGCTCCGACGCTCTCCTCCCCTCTCTGCTCTTTCCCCTTTTTCTTCAACGCCGGACCTCACACCTTTTTCACTGCTAAATAGGGGGAGAAGTGAGTGTAGAGGGGGGCCCTCTCCCCCACCCCCCTCTTACCAGATTGCGTTTCCCTTTTTGATAGCCGTTGGCATCTCATGTCCCCTCTCTATTTCTCTCATGTCTGTTTTGATTCTCTCTCTCTCTCTCTCTCTCTCTCTCTCTCTCTCTCAAATTGCTATGGTCATATCGTGTAAAACTGAAGAACATTATCCAACGATAATGATAATAATTATTTCTTTGTTACATTTAGTTGTAAACACACTAACATAAACACACACACATACATATATATATAATATATATATATATTGCGTGTGTGTAAATTTTTGAATTACTGAGTGGCTCAAATATTTCTTTGTTCCGATCCACTCAATTATACAGTGTATTTGGTTGACATCTATGTCCATGTATTTGTTGCTTCATCAAGAGGCCTAAAATAAAGCATATAAATAAGAGCATTGTCTTAAGGGCTATGCTTTCCTGAGCATATAAGGGTTAAGGGTGCCCTCTATTGATAA
Source organism: Palaemon carinicauda (assembly GCF_036898095.1). Classification (NCBI taxonomy): domain Eukaryota; kingdom Metazoa; phylum Arthropoda; class Malacostraca; order Decapoda; family Palaemonidae; genus Palaemon; species Palaemon carinicauda. The sequence goes on along the minus strand of NC_090738.1, from coordinate 117,110,046 downwards.
CACATAAATCATATGGCCTTGTGTTCAAGGTAATTTATTTTTCACTGAATGAAGCAATTAGCGCAAAATGAGTGAACATGTAAACAATACCATATAATTTATTATATATATATATATATATATATATACATATATACATATATATATCCATATATACATATATATATATACATATATATATCCATATATACATTATATATACATATATATACATATATACACATATATATATATATATATATACACAAGGGTAGAGAATCCTTTTCACAGCAGAATATTGTTAGTATCATAAAGGTTGGTATTAGCTACATTGTAATGCAATAGTAAAAGTTTATTTCCCTAAGATGACCAATCATCATATTTCGTGAAAAGACGAACTGTTATTTTCCATGAAATGGAGAATTGTCATTTTTCAATTGTAATTTTTCATGAAAGGACATTATATTTTTTCATGAAATGACAAATAGTCATTTTTCATGAAATGAAAGATTGTATTGTCCCTTTTCATGAAACAACGAAGGATTTTGGATTTCGCTTTCACGACTGGGAGTGATATTTCAGACTATTCGTTCGGATGCGTTCACTTTACAATCATCAAAAATGATATTCCCAAAGGATATTCCCAAAGGAGAATTATATATATGTCTATGTATGTAATGTATATATATATATATATATATAACATATACATATATTTATATATATATTTATATATATATATATATATATTGTGTATATATATATATATATATATATATTTTTTAAATAAAATTGAGAGAAAATGGATGACCTGAACTGAAAGGGAGGTTGGCAAATGTGAATGAAAGAGGTAATGTGAATGGACTAAGGGTTAGATGGGGCTTTGTCTGGTAGGCTGGTCACTAGGTGATGCTGGATAGGAGAGAGAGAGAGAGAGAGAGAGAGGAGAGAGAGAGAGAGAGAGAAGGCGTGACATAAAAGATGGAGAGAAGCAGCGGGCCAGTTTCATCTCCTTGCTTACGGATGCTGCTCAACAGAGTCGCCCGGACTGGACCTGACTACTGTGGATTACGCTGATATGAGATACGAAGGACAGGGGAAGGGGGGGGGGGATGGGGGGAGTGATAGGATTTGGGGAGGAGGAGGAGGAGGTGGTCAAGAAAGAGTGTGAGGAAGGGAAGACGTTATAAGTGTGGCTGCCGAGATAGACCGGTCGGCTGGTGATAATGAATAACCTAGTGAAGGGAGGATTATACATGTAATAACTACTGTATTTTACTTTGAAATATGTCATAATATCAGCGTTCTAAATATTCCTTTCATATAAGAATAATTCTGGAGAATTATAAATACTACAGTTGTGTACGTCAGAATAATTATAATTGCTTCTAATTTTAATCGAACGTGCATTTTCAGTATTCAAACCCTTGCATCATATTTATTTGAATGTCCCGTTTTATCGTTCTTCTCTCTCTCTCTCTCTCTCTCTCTCTCTCTCTCTCTCTCATTGTAGCAGGCGTCCATGGCAAGAGATTTGATTTGATTAAGCTCACATAGCCGCCATAGCCTCAGGTTGCGTGTTCCAAGGCACACACTGTCATCACCCCGTCTCACATTGCATGAAGAAGGTCCCGGATATGCAATTAAATTCGTGTTGTATCTCTCTCTCTCTCTCTCCTATCTCTCTCTCTCTCTCTCTCTCTCTCTGTGATTTTCTATTCAATGCCTGTATCCCTTTCTGCACACGTACATGCACGTATATCCCAAACGGATCAGTACACGTGCAGTGCCTGGCGTGCTCCTCACTAATGTGCCTGCAAAATAATGCGTTCCTCATTCAACCCCCCTCCCAAAAAAAAAAAAAAAAAAAAAAATAAAGAAATGTAAATGAGACGGAAGAAAGACGGCAAATGCTCTCAAGTGCGACGGACATGGCATCGCATCATACAATACCAACAATACGTTGTAATACAACAAAATTATACAAAAGAAGCACACAAAGGAGGCATACTCTTTCACCGCGCGCTCCAGTGCCACTGTCGGGTTTTAGTGCCGGTGGTCATGCAAGCAAGGGAGTTCTTTCAAGCAAGGACGTACCTCATGCACTGTCCGTCGGTGGTGAATAATTGTTATTCTTAGTAGCACTTTCAGGCCTTTTTAATGGGGAAGGGATCCCTTGATATCAATGTGTTTATAAAGAAGTGGAAGGTGATTCACTAATTGGTGATTTCAAAATGTTCATAAAAAGGTTTAAAATTCAATGGTTACGAAACATTTTCTTCTGTCATTACTCCCCTTCAATGTAAAAATATATTCATAAACATATAGTTACATCTCTCTCTCTCTCTCTCTCTCTCTCTCTCTCTCTCTCTCTCTCTCTATATATATATATATATATATATCCATAAGATAACCCACCTGAGATTTTTTACAGCTAGCGTGTATCTATCCCCCACTAGCTTCACTTATCCCACAAGGAAAATTTCCCCCTGTTAGGGAAATGCTGGTTCAAATGACTAAGGTGTTTCTAAATAAGTAGCAATGGTTTAATTATTAAAAATCTCAACATGTTTATAAAAGTTTGAAGTGATTCAGAGATTCCTGGTTTCAAAGTAGTCATAGAAATTGCAGAGAAAGTATTTCTTTCTTGGTATAACATTCATATTAAATTCAATTAAGGATTCTTAGAAACAAAATTTCCACCTTCATGAAGGAAAAGTTAGTAATTCTTAAAGGTAACCAGACAGGTTATCTGTTTACATTGTTACATAATTTAATGTTTCATTCCTCTAATAACTCCGGTGTATAATTCTGTAATATTTGATAGCATTCATGTTTCTAATGTGCAGGATAGCATAAGTTTTTCATAGTTTATCTTTTTTTAGACTATTTTTTATTTTTCTATTCAACTTTATTTGCTTATGTTACTTCTCTTGTATTTCATTTTTTACTTCTGTGGGCTACATTTTCTGTTGAGACTCCTGACCTTGTAGCACAGTTTTCCAACCAATTGCAACATAGCTTTTCATAAAACAACCAATAACAATAATGATGAAACAGGTCAGCTTATTTATGAACGTAAAGTGTACCCAAACAACCCATTTTAATTCATGCATTATCATACCGTAATGAAGGAAATGCCTGAGCAGATAATTCCCAATTGACCTTAGCCAGGGGGGACCTTTTCTCGTAACCCGTTAACAAGCAGTTAAGCAGTTTGCACAGCAAGATTCTCCTGATATGCCATTTGTCGGCAACGTCCCACTTAACCTCTAAAAGGCACCGTCGTCCCTAATCACCTTGTTAGGGAGGCCGCCTAATTGGCTTGTTTTAGAACGTGGGTAGTCCTGAGAATTTTACTGAAAAAAAAAGGATGTGTCCAAATCAAGAATTCAAGCTGGATGGGTGGACCACCGTGAGGAGAGGGGGGGGGGGTTGCTGGGGGGTAGACTTTTGTTGGGAGAGGGGGATAGGCATTTGGGGGGAGGGGGGGGGCACGAACCTGAAAGAATGACGGGCGCATGACGAGATTGAGTGATTGCTCATTCAATTTCATCTTGATGCGAAGGAGACGGTGTGTTCATCTGCAGAATTATCATCAGGGAACAAAGGACATATATTAATTACTATTGTACCGGGCCGTTATAAATAGCTTGCTTGTTTACTTGCTTGTTTGATTGCTCCAACCAAAGGTTGGAATGGGGGCTCTTGCGTTGGCCACCCGTAGGCATATATGGCGTCTAAATATTTGGAGAGATGCGCGAACACAAATTAAACCCTTTCCGCACCCTCCCCCTTTTATAACTACAACCCACTGGTTCGGCAATTTGTGGGACAGTGTGGTTTCAGAATGTACCTCTCGAGGTACTACCACTCATCAAGATATGACTACTTTCTCTTCCACCCTGAGCGTGACAGGAAATATGACACTTGCTCTTTATTATATAGGGGATATAGTAGATGGCAAATATTTAAACAGATTACTTTCTGCCTAGAAAATAAAAATTACTGATGTGATATCCCGATACTTTTTTTAATGGAAAATCACAGATACACTTAAAATGTGTTAATTATGTATGCAGACTCAATTCTCTTAATTGTCATTCTTCCTTATGGGGACTGATATACAGCATAAATAAAGGAGCCAAGCGGAAAGAACGAATAATTTCATGTTTCATTGTAAAGGCAATTCGAGCATTAGTTCTTTTTGAAGCTTTTGCTTTGATTTAATGCAAATAATGCACAGTACATTTGTACACATCAAGACGTACTTTGATAAAATTATCAAACACAGGGTTTAAATGACTTTGAAGAAGCAATTACGCCAGAAAATCAGGAAAACAAAAAGAGAAATGGCGAAGGTATGATAAAACTCAATAGACGGGGACGAGTGGAAGTGTAAGGCCCCATTTGCCTTCGAGTGCTATTCAACCCGGCCATTTCATTCTGAAAAGCGAAGCACGTGTATGCAAACAAACGTTATGATAAACGTTCCAACGGGAACGAATCCAACAAACAAACGTGGACGACATAAATCCTCCCGCCCCTTTTCTCTGCCGTGTCAATTGTTTAGCGCCACCCAACAGCTTGGCGCTCAATCATCCTGCTACCATTTCGAGCTTCTCTCTCTCTCTCTCTCTCTCTCTCTCTCTCTCTCTCTCACAATGGGATGCTGCTATATATCTTTCAATGGTTGATGAATCATTTTCTATTATATGATATATTAAGTACGGTACACAATTAAAATGCGTATTAAAACCTTTGAGTCTCTCTCTCTCTCTCTCTCTCTCTCTCTCTCTCTCTCACCACACACATTGAGATGCTGCTATATATTTCTTTCAATGGTTAATTATTGCATTTTCTATTGTATGATATACATTAAATACCATACACAATTAAACTACGTATTAAAACCTTTATGCCCCCCCCCCCTCTCTCTCTCTCTCTCTCTCTCTCATTGATATACTGCTATATATTTCTTTCAATGGTTAATGAATCATTTTCTATTGTATGATATACATTAAATAGGGTACATAATTAAAATACGTATTTTAACCCCCCCCCCCCCTCTCTCTCTCTCTCTCTCTCTCTCTCTCTCTCTCTCTCTCTCTCTGTGATATGCTGCTGTATATTTCTTTCAATGGTTAATGATTAATATTCTGTTTTTATGATAAACATACAGCACGGCAATTAAAATAACTTGAAGCCAAACCTTTTTGAAGTTCTTAATTTAGATTAGAATTGTTAAAACCTAAATGATTCTTAAAGTAGCTTGATTAATATAAATAATCACAAAGTGTGAAACCAATAAAATATAAAAGAAAAAAAGAACAGCGGAGAAAAAAACTATTAATTTCTCGCAATAGAGTACTTTCTGATAGACTTTTTGCATATTTTTTTATATATATATCAATCAGAAAACATAAAAGTATATACATATATTCAAAGTGCGTCCATTTTTTATTTTTTGTTACTGTCCACAACAAAAAATAACTCTAAATTCCCTTCACCCCCCAATACTTTGCCCCATAAATAATGAAAGCAATGGACCAAGTGTTATGAATGGATTTCTGGTTGGAATACGGGGATTGGGGTGGGGAAGGTATTGGTAACAGGGTGGGATGGGGCATGACGGTGGGGGATTGGGTCTGAAACAGCTGATTTTACCCTCTTTAACCCCCCCCCCCCACCAACAAATCCTTCATCATGCCATTCCACAATGAGCTTTCGTATCGAGCGATTTTCTTCCTTTCTTTATCAAATTTTTTATTTCTTTATTTGGTTCGATAAAAAATATTGAAAAGATTAGGTTATTTGTCGGTTGGCGGCATTAAATATTTTTATTTTTCATGTGTTCTTAACATCATATTAATATTAAAATTAATTTTTTCTTTATGTTTTTATTCAGTTCTTGATTTATCTTATATTTTTTCCATTCTGTTCATCATCACCCTCTTAATCCTCTCCCACAAATTACAAGGTTATCTCCATTCGTTCGCTTAATTCTTCAGGTTTCTAAATTTATTACGGTTTCTTCATTTTCTTATTCTCTTCATCATCATCCTCTTAATCCCCTCTTCCACATATTTCAAGCTTTCTTCATTCCCTCCCCAAGTCTTCCCTTTTCTACATTCATTTCGGTATCTTCTCAAAAGAATTTTTCCTTGAACAAAACTTTTTCCTTTCCTCTCTCTTCTTGTCACTAGTGTTTTTTCTTTATGTACATGCCACCAAATTCTCCCCCCCCTCTCTCTCTCTCTCTCTCTCTCTCTCTCTCTCTCTCTCCGTTGGAGTCCGTTACGGCCAGCAACCTTCAAGTAGCATACGCCACCCTTCATAGCTCGATACATCCCACTAATTTATGGATCTAATCCCAGTCGGGTAGGTGGAGGTTGGGATGGGGGGGGGGTTAAGGGGGGAGAGTGAGAGAAGTTGTAACACAGCTCCTACTACGGAAAGGAAAGAAGTGGTGGGAGTGGGCCGAATGATATGGTCTCTTGAGATATTTTAATATATATATATATGATATATATTACACTAGGTTGGTTTGGCGTGAGCGATCAGACGAAAATCTCCCACCATCACCAATCTGCACTGGCCAGTGGTGATGTAAAACTGCAAAATTCCAGGCATGAATTGACATCCCTGAGGCCTTTGTCCTGCAGTGGACTAGAAAGAGCTGTATTTCTTGGTCTATATATATATATATATAATATATGTGTGTGTGTGTGTGTGGGTGTATATATATCTCTTTTCCTTCATAGGATTATCTCCAAAATGTGCTATCTTTCCCGTTCTCGTTAACTCTTTAAGGACAAGATTAGATTACTGACTGCATTAACTTCTCCAACCTGGCTGTGGCCAATAACAGTCGGGTAACTGCCAAGGCTCTTAACCCTTTTTTTGTCAACAAAGCCGGTATGGATTTCTCAAGAAATAGGCCTAAATGCCTTTACCTTCTGCTTACAATCAATCTTGAGTTTCAGATGATCTAACTGTTGTGATTCGCTACTGTTAGTTGCATGAGGTATGGGTTAAGAACCTTATTTCAACTGACTAATTGTAGATTTCAATAATTTTCAAAGGTATTTCTAATGAGGTACTGACTAAATTATACATGAAAACTTTTAATAACAATATGTGGGCTATACTAAACCAAACTGCACATCAAATTTTGTCTTTAGAAAAAAACATATTACTTTTGAAATTTTCAAACTTTTTAAGTTTTTTTTCAAAAATCTATTGAATAAATTATGCTTCAAGACATTAAAACAATGCATAGTCTATACTAATCCAAACTGCACATTAAATCTTCGGTCTTAAGAAAAACTCATTCCTTCTGAAATTTCCATAACTTTCAAGTTTTTTTTTAATGAGCTATTGAATGAATTATACTTCAAGACATTAAAACAATAAGTTGTCAATACTAACCCAAAACTGCACATTAAATCTTCGGTCTTAAGAATGGTATGAATTACAACACACATCGTTGGACTATCTTATCTTTCTGCAATCTATAATCTTAGTAAAAGTACATTATTGTAGCGTTAAAATGATCTTTATTCTCCTGTTACTATCTGTACGTTTGACCTACAAACATACAAAATTACTTGAATGTCACCTGGCATAGCTAAATTAAAGTTTGCCCTGTGGTTGGGGTATAAAAATACTACTGCAGTACGTACTGCGTGTCGTAGAAAGCGACTGAAAGGACAGCTTCTGCCTTGTAGTCTTCTTTTTAGCAAAAGGCTAGGCCTACTGCCAATAACTGTGATTGATGACTGCAAGGGCATGAAATGTTGAAAAACCTTTGCCTAAGTATTAACCATGCCTGATGCGGTAACTGACCCTTTTATGCAAGGATAACAGTCTCTCCGTATACCTAAGATCCAGAATTATAGTAGCACATGATATGAGACGTATTTGATATCCATAATTCTCCCTTACTCGGAAACACTCCTTCCCAAGGGAACACGACTTACCTTACCCCAACAACCCTATAGATGCTCCCTGAGGGACTCTTCTTAAACGCAGGACAAGGAAGCGAGAGGTGAGGACACTGATGACTCCGAGGGGAAAAGTGGAAGGAGAGAGAGAGAGAGAGAGAGAGGAGAGAGAGAGAGCCTGGACTGCTAAATTCTCCCACAATACTTTGTCAATGAGAGAGGAGAGAGAGAGAGAGAGAGAGAGAGAGAGAGAGAGCACTAGGCTGCTAAATTCTCTCACACTATTTGTCAATAGCGCCTCCTTGTCAACAGACTCCCAGGGGGGTTGAATACGGGGGCAGAGGGCGAGATGGTCTTACGGG